>NW_912280.1:0-1199 GCF_000209065.1 Trypanosoma cruzi | reverse complement strand
GGGTCAAGAACACGTCGCTTTCATCCTGCTACAGATGATTGTGCCTCCTGCGTAACGCAGCCACAAGTACGCGGTGCGCCAACACCGAAACGGTGGGCATGTCGCCCCGCGACCCTCCCCTCACCACAGAAGTCCAAGAAGTGCAACAGACCATCCTCTCACCGAAGAAAAAGCCCAATGGAGCGGGCACTGCAGTGTGCGGACCACACAGCAGAAACTCCCTCAGAGAACGAATGCTCTTGAATGCCCTTCAGAAGGGGCCAGCGGGTTGGCCGTGAAGCCAACAGACACCGGAGAGCCACCTGCTCTGCACGCATCCAATGGCGCAATCGAGCGCGCAGTGTTACATGGCACATCAAAAATCCCATTCTCGTCTCCGTCTGTGCGGGCATGACAGTCCTGCCATCATCCCTCGTCCTCACAAACTATTCCACAGGGTCCTTTGACCAAATACCGCCACACTGCAATATGCCAGCGGATGTGTGATCCCCATACCGCACACAATAATAAAATGTTCCCCACGTCGAGGACCGCAGTGAAAACGAGCACAACGATGAGCAACACGAGGGTTGTCGGTGCTCGAATTCATCACAACACTCTACCCCCCGTTGGTTCAGGCCTCTGCCACACGACGAGGCACAGATGTAACATCATTTGCACGCAACATAGTGAAATCCGCAAGAACGTTGTCAGAGTCATACAGGACGCAACAACCACCAGCACGGTCAGTAGCCGTTGTGGGCATATTCTGCAAAACATGGTCCACGCCCACTGGAAATTCCTTGTCCAGCTGCACAAATAATTTATTGTTGGGCCAAGCAACGTGGACCAAAAATGACGACACCCGTCGATATTCGGCCGTGGAATCGCCAGTGAGAGCCATTGATTGGAATAAACACCAAAGTCACCAGCGGCCAACAAGAACTGCAACAAGGCATTCGTACTTCAATCAAAGAACGGATTCGTCTCCTCCATGAAGAAGAAAGAACAATATTTTCCTCCTTACAGAGCCTTCCAGCAATGAAACACTACCATGCAATCCGCCCTTATCGGCACTACTCAGGAGCACAAGAACTGTGCAATTTGTGTAGGGCGCTGCAATCAAGCAAATTAGATGCTACACGGTGGCAAACAGACTCCTCACAGGCCAAGCATCAACCGGTCGCGAGCAGCATGTCTCTTCATGGGCTCTCCATTTT
>NW_912279.1:0-1199 GCF_000209065.1 Trypanosoma cruzi | reverse complement strand
ACTACCCATGCGGCGTGCGTGGGCCTCAAGCTCCGTCTGATACGGCACCAAGGTGAGTTCCCTATAATACTTCTCCACACAGCGTTCCGCCAGAGATTTCACAGATCCGCTTGCCACTTCTTCCTCCCCGACAATTGTAAAGGGCATATCAGGGAATGCGTCCCGCAAAACATGTTCCAAGACGGCCTGCGTCACGACATCTGCCGTGGTCACAAGGTCCATGGCGGCGGCGTCCTTCTTATTGCTCAACTGCTCCTTCACTTTGACGGTTACCGCCTGGTGCAGCAATGCTAACAGAACCTTCTTTGTTTGTGGGTCCTGATCCATGATGGGGAGAGCGGGCAGCTGCGTTTCAAGCTCCTGCACCTTCAGTAGTTCCAGCGCAATGTACCGCTGGGCCGCCAGCGCCCCTCGCACGCAGACCGTAAGCACATGAAGAAGATCCACAGACACCATGGCGCACCTCCGTAATGATTTCACCCCGTCCAAATTCTCTACAAATAAACTCCTTTAAAGCGACAAGGGAGACGCGGGGCAAAGAAGCAGCCGGATGGGTGGGAAATTGCAGGATCACAACAGAGAAACAGGCAAACACACAAGAAAAAAAAAGAGAGGAAAAGCGCAACAATCAAAAAACAAAAAAACAAACAGGGAAGGCACACACTTCTCCCTCCTCCTTTTGCGTCCCATATTCCCGACGGTGCCGGCGACAAAACAACTCCTGCTGCGACTACTCGCAGAGAATATCAACCGCACATCGCATTGGCCCTGTCACGATCCGTATTTCGACAGGCAACCGACCTTGTAGCCTACCTCGCGCAGCACCCCATTCAGCGTGACGGCACTGTTCATCCACAACGACGGTGACAACAACGACGCTGTCGCACGGACTAGAGGGCACGAGCAGCGCATCACCGCCGGAATGCAAACAGCCGCGTCTCGCTCACTTTCTGTGAGTTCGGCAAAATAACTCGACGGGGGCCGGATCCAACTCCACTCGTCTCCCGCCGTGTATTCCGCGGCAGACGGCATCGCCTTCTCGCAGGCGAGCTCCAGCAGGAGAAGCGTGGGGTCGTGATGCGCCAACAGTTGCTGCCGTGTGTCGGCAAACGCAACGGCGTCAGCGCGCAACAGCGAGACGTGTGCCAGCGCCGGCCCGTGCGCCGCCGCGAGAAGTGCCGCCGTGTCGCTTCCCCAAT
>NW_912278.1:0-1199 GCF_000209065.1 Trypanosoma cruzi | reverse complement strand
GTGGTCAGAGGCACTCTCTGTCAATGTCTGTTTGCGTGTTCACACACTGGACGCCAAACAACCCTGAACCATCCGCTGCTTGGAGGAATGTCGCGAGATCTTGCCCACAGGGGTGCTGCACTCGCCGGATCGTTTTCGAGTGGATGCTGCACCACACGTTGTGGTCTAAATTTTTGTTTCGAATTATGAATGGTGGTGGTCAGAGGCACTCTCTTTCAATGTCTGTTTGCGTGTTCACACACTGGACGCCAAACAACCCTGAACCATCCGCTGCTTGGAGGAATGTCGCGAGATCTTGCCCACAAGGGTGCTGCAGTCGGCGGATCGTTTTCGAGTGGCTGCTGCACCACACGCTGTGGTCTAAATTTTTGTTTCGAATTATGAATGGTGGTGGTCAGAGGCACTCTCTGTCAATGTCTGTTTGCGTGTTCACACACTGGACGCCAAACAACCCTGAACTATCCGCTGCTTGGAGGAATGTCGCGAGATCTTGCCCACAAGGGTGCTGCAGTCGGCGGATCGTTTTCGAGTGGCTGCTGCACCACACGCTGTGGTCTAAATTTTTGTTTCGAATTATGAATGGTGGTGGTCAGAGGCACTCTCTGTCAATGTCTGTTTGTGTGTTCACACACTGGACGCCAAACAACCCTGAACCATCCGCTGCTTGGAGGAATGTCGCGAGATCTTGCCCACAAGGGTGCTGCAGTCGGCGGATCGTTTTCGAGTGGATGCTGCACCGCACGCTGTGGTCTAAATTTTTGTTTCGAATTATGAATGGTGGTGGTCAGAGGCACTCTCTTTCAATGTCTGTTTGCGTGTTCACACACTGGACGCCAAACAACCCTGAACCATCCGCTGCTTGGAGGAATGTCGCGAGATCTTGCCCACAAGGGTGCTGCAGTCGGCGGATCGTTTTCGAGTGGCTGCTGCACCACACGCTGTGGTCTAAATTTTTGTTTCGAATTATGAATGGTGGTGGTCAGAGGCACTCTCTGTCAATGTCTGTTTGCGTGTTCACACACTGGACGCCAAACAACCCTGAACTATCCGCTGCTTGGAGGAATGTCGCGAGATCTTGCCCACAGGGGTGCTGCAGTCGGCGGATCGTTTTCGAGCGGCTGCTGCACCGCACGTTGTGGTCTAAATTTTTGTTTCGATTATGAATGGTGGTGGTCAGAGACACTCTCTTTCAATGTCTG
>NW_912276.1:0-1198 GCF_000209065.1 Trypanosoma cruzi | reverse complement strand
CGGCAAAGCAGCAATTACTCCACCAGCGCTGACAAGAGAGGGTGAGGCAAATGAATCCCACTTCGTCCCTGGAGTACCTCCACCTTTCGACAGTACCGGCGTCGTCTGCGGCACAAATAGATCGACCCATTGCAGCCCCTGAACACTTCTTAAATCACTGTCGCCATCATTCTCCTTTGCGGCTGTAGCTCCACAGGTGGCGCGGCACATCATCACAACGAGGAGCAGCGCCGCAAAAGTAAACAAATGTCGGGACATGTTGGGCCTCTGCGGCTCACTCTCTCTTCCTTCCCTCCTCCTTCCGCTGGATCCGGTCACGCGGCGACGGTTGTGTGTGCGGGGTGCCATCACTGCAGCAACACGTGAGAGCATATAAATATGTGTGTGTGGGCGGTGTGTGTGCTGTTGGTCCTTTCAGAGCCTTACAATTTCACAGTAGTGATTAGCGTTTAGTCGTAACTTCCTTCTTGGAGGGGAGAAAAGTGAAAACAAGCCAAGCAAAGAGGTGAGACAGCGAGCACCGCCACCCATCCACAGTGAGTGGCATCACCATCATCCCCGCCACAGTCACTCCCAACAACAACAACTCACGCACACAGACACACGGAACAGCAGAAGGAAGATCACTGCACCGGGAACACACAGCGACGGTCACACCACCAGCAGGAGCCACGGCGGGTGCTTCTGCCACGCGTCAGCATACACCAGGCGACGCCCACACACACAAAATAACCAGCGGGAGGCGAAAGGCCACAACCGCCCTCCGCAGCACCCACGCGCTACAGCCGCCAGCCACTTCACCGTTGTCTCCTCCGCCACATCCGCTCCGCCGCCGGCGCACATCACCTCGCACAGCCGGGGAATCCCCCGCCGTCAAATACACAGCGGGAGAGGCACGTCGGCACCTGCAGCTGCTGGGCGGGAATCGCTCCGCACTCGTCCCAGCCACCCTCAACAACACCCCACTCACCGGCCGCACGCTGCCAACATCACGCCCGCAGCACGTCGAGGGGACGCACGGCGGGCTCCCGTCCTCCCTCCCAGCGAGGCACCGCACCCTGGCAGCACGTCAGGGCGGCCACCCGCGCCACGGAAAGCCACTCGCAGCTGCGTCTCCAACGCTCCGTGTGGGCCACACCAAGACTGAAAGTCGCATCACCGACAGCCATTCCTCCTCCGGGAAGCAGACAGATGTCGG
>NW_912275.1:0-1198 GCF_000209065.1 Trypanosoma cruzi | reverse complement strand
ACCCAAAAAAATGGGTGGAAGTAATTGAAGACAAAGACACTGGAGGAGTGTTCTTCCGAAGGAGGCAAAAGCCACTCTCAGTCAACGAATTGCGCTGGTCCAAAAGTTTCCACAGCGTACATGTGAGCCGGCCAACAACAGTTGTGAAGGGAAATGGCATTTACATGCTTGCTGGAAAATACAACAGGCAAAATGTCGCTGTTTGTCGGGGTGGGGCTGACGCGGCCTCATGGGGTCTTTTGCTGGTAAAGGGGAATGCCAGTGAAGAACAGGACAAAGAAATTGTTTGGGAAGTTACTGACGATCTCCCGTGCACTTCGATCGTAAAACGTAATGAATCCTGGGCATTGCTCATTGGAGGCGGTGGATCGGGTATTAAGATGGATGACGATACGCTTGTGTTTCCCTTGGAAGCCGTGAAGGAGCACGGCACTGAAAGTGAAGAAAAGAATAACAACGTTTCGCTGATCTTGTACTCAAAGGATACTAAGAATTGGACGCTGTCGAAGGGGATGTCTGCCTATGGCTGCAGTGATCCCTCTGTCGTGGAGCGGGAGAAGGGAAAACTCATGATGATGACTGCGTGTGATGATGGCCGCCGCAGGGTGTACGAGTCCGGTGACAAGGGGGATTCGTGGACGGAGGCACTCGGGACACTCTCGCGCGTGTGGGGCAACAACCAAAAGCGACATGAGTGGGGCGTTAGGAAGTGGGTTCATCACAGCGACAATTGACGGTGTTGGAAATGATAAGAGAAATGTGATGCTCGTTACTCTGCCGGTGTTTTCCAAGAAGGCTGATACAGGAGGCGGTGGAAAAGAAAAGGGCGAACTCCATCTTTGGCTGACGGACAATACGCACATTGTTGATATTGGGCCGGTATCCGGGAAGGATGATGACGTTGCCGCCAGCTCCCTGTTGTACAGAAGTGGAACTAATGGGAATAATAATAATGAGTTGATTGCACTGTACGAGAAGAAGGGCGATGGGGAATCATCACTCGGTATGGTCTCTGTGCGTCTGACTGAGCAGCTGAAGCGGGTGAAGGAGGTGCTGACGACCTGGAAGAAAGTGGACAAATGTTTCTCCAAGCTGTGCCCTCCTTCAAATCCTGCGAAGAATCCCTCAACTGACAATGTCTGCACTACTGATAAGATCACGGATGGGCTGGTTGGTTTTTTGTCCGGCGGCTTCTCTG
>NW_912274.1:0-1198 GCF_000209065.1 Trypanosoma cruzi | reverse complement strand
CAGCAACTCCTGTTGCGGTGGTGGCCGGGCCTGCATGAAATTGAGTGCGATGAATATGGACGAAGGCCCACTGCAACTGAACTGCTTGTGGTGAATATTGGCTGCAATTCCCGTGGACCAACAATCCGCGTGGTGTGCGGGGATCTCCTTTTTGTATTGTTACTTTGCTTTTGTGTTGCTGTGTGCGCTGCACCTTCTTGTGTGTGTGCGCACCCTCCGTGAGGGGTGCCGACACGACGGACCGCTCTCGCCGCATGTACATGCGGTGGAGCCTTGTGTGCCGCTCCTGTTTGCTTCTCCATCTTCCATCTGTGCGTTGGTGTTGCGGCAGGGCTGTGTGTGTGTGTGCCTGCTGCCGTGGATTGGAGTGTGTGTGGTGCGTGGTGTGCGGCGTACGGTGCATGCCTGGCTGCTACCCTCTCCTCGTGTGGTGTGCCCTCTGTGTGTGTCTGCCGCACCTCTCGTCTCCCCTGTTGCTCTCCATGTCCCTCACTCTGCACATCAGCTCCACACCACTGAACGACCACACTCACGATGATGATGACGTGCCGTCTGCTGTGCGCCCTGCTGGTGCTTGCCCTGTGCTGCTGCTGCCCGTCCGTGTGCGCGTCAGGCACTGAGCCTGGGCCTGGAGCCGCCGCCTCTTCTTCCAATACGACCACCACGACGACTACAACAAAACCACCAACTACAACCACGACGACCACAACACAGGCACCAACCACGACCTCGACCACCACTACGACAACCACGACAACGACGACTACAACACAGGCGCCAAGTGCTACGACTACAGAGGCGCCAGCTGTGTCGACCACCCGCGCACCGTCACGTCTTCGCGAAATCGACGGCAGCCTCAGCAGCTCTGCGTGGGTGTGTGCCCCGCTGGTGCTCGCCGCATCCGCGCTGGCGTACACCGCTGTGGGCTGAAGAGGTGTGTGCGGGCTGTGCGTGCCAGCACTCAACCGCGGGGATTTGTGCGTGTGTGTTGTGGTTCACTGTATAAAATAAGAGGAAATAATGATCTTGTTTTGCTTCACTTGCTTCCGCTGCCGTGCTGTGTGCTCCGCGTTGTGCCCCGCATCCGTCACGTTGAACGCATCGCGGACACACTCATATGCATGCGCACTGGAGCCCTGGGTTTGTTTTTCTTTTCTCTTTAATTATTGCTTTTTAATTATTGTTTTTATTGCTTTTA
>NW_912273.1:0-1198 GCF_000209065.1 Trypanosoma cruzi | reverse complement strand
GGCCGCTCGAAACGATCAGCCGAGTGCAGCACCCTTGTGGGCAAGAGCTCGCGAAATTCCTCCAAGCAGCGGATAATTCACGGTTGTTTGGTGTCCAGTGTATGAACACGCAAACAGGTATTGAAAGAGAGTGTCTCTGACTCCCACCATTCACAATTGGAAACAAAAATTTAGACCACAACGTGTGATGCAGCAGCCGCTCGAAAGCGATCAGCCGAGTGCAGCACCCTTGTGGGCAAGAGCTCGCGAAATTCCTCCAAGCAGCGGATAATTCACGGTTGTTTGGTGTCCAGTGTATGAACACGCAAACAGGTATTGAAAGAGAGTGTCTCTGACTCCCACCATTCACAATTGGAAACAAAAATTTAGACCACAACGTGTGATGCAGCAGCCGCTCGAAAGCGATCAGCCGAGTGCAGCACCCTTGTGGGCAAGAGCTCGCGAAATTCCTCCAAGCAGCGGATAATTCACGGTTGTTTGGTGTCCAGTGTATGAACACGCAAACAGGTATTGAAAGAGAGTGTCTCTGACTCCCACCATTCACAATTGGAAACAAAAATTTAGACCACAACGTGTGATGCAGCGGCCGCTCGAAAGCGATCAGCCGAGTGCAGCAACCTTGTGGGCAAGAGCTCGCGAAATTCCTCCAAGCAGCGGATAATTCAGGGTTGTTTGGTGTCCAGTGTATGAACACGCAAACAGGTATTGAAAGAGAGTGTCTCTGACTCCCACCATTCACAATCGGAAACAAAAATTTGGACCACAACGTGTGATGCAGCAGCCGCTCGAAAGCGATCAGCCGAGTGCAGCACCCTTGTGGGCAAGAGCTCGCGAAATTCCTCCAAGCAGCGGATAATTCACGGTTGTTTGGTGTCCAGTGTATGAACACGCAAACAGGTATTGAAAGAGAGTGTCTCTGACTCCCACCATTCATAATTGGAAACAAAAATTTAGACCACAACGTGTGATGCAGCAGCCGCTCGAAAGCGATCAGCCGAGTGCAGCACCCTTGTGGGCAAGAGCTCGCGAAATTCCTCCAAGCAGCGGATAATTCACGGTTGTTTGGTGTCCAGTGTATGAACACGCAAACAGGTATTGAAAGAGAGTGTCTCTGACTCCCACCATTCACAATCGGAAACAAAAATTTAGACCACAACGTGTGATGGAGCAGCCGCTCGAAAGCGATCAGCCGAGTGCA
>NW_912272.1:0-1198 GCF_000209065.1 Trypanosoma cruzi | reverse complement strand
TACACCGGCAGAGTAACGAGCATCACGTCCCTGTTATCAATCGTCGCTGTGCTGAAACGCTTCCCAACGCCCTTCTCATTTCCCTTGTGTTTGTTGCCCCACACGCGCGAGAGTGTCCCGAGTGCCTCCGTCCACGACCCCCCCTTGTCACCGGACTCGTACACCCTGCGGCGGCCATCGTCACACGCAGTCATCATCATGAGTTTTCCCTCCCTCCACTCCACAACGGAGGGATCACTGCAGCCACCGTCAGTCATCCCCTTCGACAGCTTCCCATCCTCAGTGGCTATGTATATGATCAGCGAAACGGCGTTTCCATCCTTCTTCGTGCCTTCCACGGGAAACACAATCGTACCATCCTTCATCTTAACACCCGATCCACCGCCGCCAATCAGCCCTGTCAAGGATTCGTGTTTTTCAAAATCAGTCAACGAGATAACGAAAGCGTCTTTCCAATAAATTTTTTTTTTACCGCTACTCCCATCATTAGTGACTCTTCCCACAGCCCCCAAAAGTCCCCATTTAGCTGCTGCGGCTGTGTTACCAGCAGTTCCAGTAACTTCAAAACTGTAGTTTCCAGCAACCATGTAAATACGACTCCCATTCACAACTGTTGTTGGCCGGCTCACACGTACTTTTGTCCGGCTTTGGGAAGCAGAAGCCTCCCGAGCTCTTTTTGGAGAGGCACAACTGTTATTTCCGGCAGGACATTCCTCCAGTACTTGTGTCTTCAGTTTATTTGCATCCAATTCTTTTGATTCTTTATCGGTCCACTCCAGGAGCTCCGAGGCAATCCCAGTAAAACCGCTCTTGCTGGCTTCCGTGCACTGCGCCTCGGCAACGGCAAACACATCACCATCCACCTCAACAAGACTGGGAACATGGAGCGAACTCACTGTTTCTTCTCCGTTCTTATCTCTCCAAACAAAATGTTTCTCCGGTGAAGTTCTCGGGGTTGAACCCCCATTATCAGTGGCTGTAGCTCCACCACTGCCGCAGCACATCATCACGACGAGGAGGAGCAGCACCGCGGAAGTAAACACACGCCGGGACATGTTGGGCCTCCGCGGCTCACTCTCTCCTCCTTCCCTCCTCCTTCCGCTGGATCCGGTCACGCGGCGACGGTTGTGTGTGCGGGGTGCCATGACTGCAGCAACACGTGAAAGCATATGTGTGTGTGGGCGGGTGTTTGTGCTGT
>NW_912271.1:0-1198 GCF_000209065.1 Trypanosoma cruzi | reverse complement strand
CAGTGTGTGAACACGCAAACATACATTGAAAGAGAGTGCCTCTGACTCCCACCATTCATAATTCAAAACAAAAATTTAGACCACAACGTGTGGTGCAGCAGCCGCTCGAAAACGATCCGCCGAGTGCAGCACCCTTGTGGGCAGGAGCTCGCGAAATTCCTCCAAGCAGCGGATAGTTCCGGGTTGTTTGGTGTCCAGTGTGTGAACACGCAAACACACATTGAAAGAGAGTGCCTCTGACTCCCGCCATTCATAATTCAAAACAAAAATTTAGACCACAACGTGTGGTGCAGCAGCCGCTCGAAAACGATCCGCCGAGTGCAGCACCCTTGTGGGCAAGAGCTCGCGAAATTCCTCCAAGCAGCGGATAGTTCAGGTTTGTTTGGTGTCCAGTGTGTGAACACGCAAACATACATTGAAAGAGAGTGCCTCTGACTCCCGCCATTCATAATTCAAACCAAAAATTTAGACCACAACGTGTGGTGCAGCAGCCGCTCGAAAACGATCCGCCGAGTGCAGCACCCTTGTGGGCAAGAGCTCGCGAAATTCCTCCAAGCAGCGGATAATTCCGGGTTGTTTGGTGTCCAGTGTGTGAACACGCAAACACACATTGAAAGAGAGTGCCTCTGACTCCCGCCATTCATAATTCAAAACAAAAATTTAGACCACAACGTGTGGTGCAGCAGCCGCTCGAAAACGATCCGCCGAGTGCAGCACCATTGTGGGCAGGAGCTCGCGAAATTCCTCCAAGCAGCGGATAATTCCGGGTTGTTTGGTGTCCAGTGTGTGAACACGCAAACATACATTGAAAGAGAGTGTCTCTGACTCCCGCCATTCATAATTCAAAACAAAAATTTAGACCACAACGTGTGGTGCAGCAGCCGCTCGAAAACGATCCGCCGAGTGCAGCACCCTTGTGGGCAGGAGCTCGCGAAATTCCTCCAAGCAGCGGATAGTTCCGGGTTGTTTGGTGTCCAGTGTGTGAACACGCAAACACACATTGAAAGAGAGTGCCTCTGACTCCCGCCATTCATAATTCAAAACAAAAATTTAGACCACAACGTGTGGTGCAGCAGCCGCTCGAAAACGATCCGCCGAGTGCAGCACCCTTGTGGGCAAGAGCTCGCGAAATTCCTCCAAGCAGCGGATAGTTCAGGGTTGTTTGGTGTCCCAGTGTGTGAACACGCAAACACTTCCA
>NW_912270.1:0-1198 GCF_000209065.1 Trypanosoma cruzi | reverse complement strand
ACTTCTTATTTGGCTTCCGGAGCACCGTGAGATTGGTTGCCCTGAGGCGGTGCGCCACCTCCGGGGCCACGTTTCCGTTGGCCATGTCCGTCAAAATGGCGGTGATCTCCATGAGGAGCGCCTTGTCCTTCGTGAGGGGGTACAGCGGCTCGCGTGCCCAGCCGTCGAGACCCCGTGCTGCGCCTCGCGTTAGGCGGCTCTCAATCATCTTGGTCACGTCATTGCTGTCGAACGTGACCAGGGGTGCACTGACGGCTGGCTCGGGATACAGGCTTGTGTCCTCCTGTGGGTAGAGGTCGTCCAGGCTCTTTACGAGCTCGGGGTAAAATACCACCAGCTCCGCCTCCGCCGCCGTGAGGAGCGCTGCGGCGCTTCCCGTTGCCTGCAGTGTGCAGAGTGTCTCTGCGCATCTCGCCTTGTAAATTTCGGACGCGGTAAGTATTCGCCCTGTCTGGTGGGCTGTCGGGTCACTGTGCTCATTCTCATCGCCGGCCAAACCTTCCCCGTCTTTCGTGGTCTCCATAACACTCTGCACAACTCCGACTGTCGTGTTGTTGAAATGGCCGATTGGAGGATCGGCTTTATGCTGCTTGTTGTTGCTGGTGCGGGTGGATTAGCGACTACGCTGTTTCCCCGGCAGTCGTAAGTGTTGTCGCACCAGGTCCATGATGGCCACCTTTTTGCGGCTTCGTTCGTCCGGCGCCGAGGCGTTTTATCCCAAAATGACTGTGTGGCATACATCCAGCCAGTTGGGCCACTCGCGCTTGTGGAGGTAAAGTCTCGTGGGCACTCTTTCCTGCAGCCACGGGTCCTGCCGCGGGTCTGTGGCCGGTGTCGTCGGCCATTCCACGGAGGGTGCCCGTTCCAGACACACCGTCGTCTTGTTATAGTGGGATCCGGTAACCGACGCACGGCACTCCTCCCGCTGTGTTGCAATGTTTTCCTTACGACATGTGTAGTGGCCGCAGCGTGGTCGGTGTGCTGCCCGTGCTCGCAGGCTGGCCGAACACACTTCCCGCACGCGTCACACCGAACCAGTCCCTGTGAGATGAGCGCTTCATTGGTAATGTCCATCCGTTCCTGCTTACGGTGGACCGCATGGATATGCGATCGTAGGTGTTCCACACGACGCGGTCCCGAGAACTTGTGGTGGCACCCTCCTGCCAGAGACCACACGAGATCAGGCAACGCAGCTGTC
>NW_912269.1:0-1198 GCF_000209065.1 Trypanosoma cruzi | reverse complement strand
GACCGCGGGCATCCACGCCGCTGCCGCAACCAGCGACAACACGACGAGCAGCGCCGCACGCACAGCCGCAACGGTCCTGCGCCGCACACGCTGCCGGCCGCGCGGACACGCACCCACAACAGACCACATCCACAGACCCAAACAGATACCAACAGGGCTGCCGTGGTGTGTTGCACTCGACCCGTCAACCATAACTCCTGTCCAACAAATCCTGTTCTACAAGTGGCGAATCCAATGACACAATTCCGTCAGATCGTTAACCCACTACTGCTTATCCTAATAGTGCAATTAATCCCTAATAGCCTGAAACGATAGTTGTGCTGGTCAATCCAAAGTATCTCTATCTGCTTGATCGGAGGAAAGGAAGGCAGAGACAACAGCAAATAAAGAAATTGGCACGCAGAAGCATCCAGCCACAGACAGTCCTCACCAATGCACAGCCACCAACACAAAAAAGCACAGACGCAACCACGCCAGTGACACCCTCGCCCTCCCACCGCCCACGCAGCTCCACACAGCCACCATTCAGAGTGGCGCTATTTCAGCAAAAAAACACATGACCATTGACACCGCTTTTGCAACCAAATGTTTCTACCACAGAGCAGTCCCGATGCCGTACACGACACACAAGAGACGGGACAGACCCACGTGGCAGCGTCGCAACCGACAGCCATCGAGCGCGTAAAAGAATAAAGTGCTGACGCGGAAAAGGGGTGGAGGATTCGCCAGTTGCCAGCAGTCAAAGCGTCATTTTTCGCTCACGTGGGTCGGCATTGCACAACACACAGCGGCACCATACGCGCAGACGGCATTACACACAGAAGGAAGGGATGAAGAAGCACGGCGGCGGCCCCCAGTCACGAGAAACCCTAACCCAAATCAATTGCAAAGTCCGATTGGCTCGCAGCCGTCTGGATGGTGGTCGCGTCGCTGCCGTGCGGTGCGTGTGTCTACAGAAAACTGCAATGATGAAGAAAGGGGAAAGAGACGCAGTGCGGTCCTCGTCCATCTCAGTTGGTCGTGGCAACAACGACACCATCCCTCCAGATTGCCTGCAGCAGAGACTGTCGCATTCAGCAGAGGTTGGTGCCTTCCTCCCCAAACTGGGGTGCCACTCCACCAAAGCCGTCGCTCGCCCACTCCCCCAACACAACGAGGGAGCAACAGTGGACGATGCGGCACGTGCGACGAACACGCA
>NW_912268.1:0-1198 GCF_000209065.1 Trypanosoma cruzi | reverse complement strand
GAGCCCGACACGCTCACAGCCCCACGCACAGACACCGCGTGCTTGCACAGCAGAAAGTCGCTGTCAACAAACGCCACCACGGAGCCGCCGCTGGCAGCAACACCGCCCTCCACCGACACGCACAGCCCCAGCGCCGTCTGCACCGACAGCCCGTCCACGTACAGCGCACCGCGCGACGACAGCGCCACGCCGCCAACAAACAACACGCCAACAGCGCCGCCGAACACCGCCGCCACATGCGTGTGCGCGATGGTCAGCACGCTCCCCGTCAGATCCACGCTGTGCACCACGAGGCACGCGGACGCATCGCCAAGGTCGTAGGCGCCGCGGTACGCAACGCGCTTCTCTGCAATCAGCACCGAGTCCACCACAGTGACGCGCGAGCCCGGCGGGAATCGGTTCGCCACCACCACGCCGCCGCCGGAGCGCGACTCAAGACCGCTGATCAACACATCGGCACGCAGGCCAGCAGGCGGGTCAGACCGCCACCCGACAACGTACAGACTCGCTCCGTCCAAAAACGTGCAGTTCGCCAGCGTCACGTTGCGCACGCTCCCCGACATCGACGCCACGTCCACCACGACGTCCGCCGCAAAGGTCACGCCAACGTAGCACACCAACGAAGTCCCGAAACTGACGTTCACCTCTGCATCCACGTCTACACTCAGGTCCCGCACGCACAAATCAGCGCCGTCGGTGCTCGGTGGCTCGGGGACAGCAACGGGCAGGCACGCATCGCCGTAGCCGCCCTCAGCACATGCGCAGGTGCAGCCATCACTCGAGGCTGTCGTCGTGTATGCGGGGAAGCACGAAGCCGCGAGGGTGCATGGGTCGCTGCAGGTCAAAAAGGCGGTATTGTACACGGACGGAATGCCGTACTTCACTCCCTCCTCACCGTTCACAGTGTTGCACGCGGCCACAATCGCTCCGTTTGTGAGATCACGGGACCTTTTGGGTATCAGCAGCGTTTTCGGCGTGACCGTGCTGGACATGAATCGGTTGCCGGACACAGACACCGTGGAGTCGCGGAGATTCACCATGGGGCTCAGGACTGCAAACGCATCCAATGGGGATTCGCGGCAGAGGTTGCCGCTCAGCTGCAGCCAGGAGTTGTAGTAAATGTAGGAACGGTAGCTCGGGAAAGACGCGAACGAGCTTCCCTGCATGTCGTTGCCCTGAAACACACCGCTGACCGGGA
>NW_912267.1:0-1198 GCF_000209065.1 Trypanosoma cruzi | reverse complement strand
CCTCCTCCTCGCCGTTCACAGTGTTGCACGCGGCCACAATCGCTCCGTTTGTGATATCGCGGGACCACGTGGATACCCGCAGAACTGTCGGCGTGTCCGTGCAGGACATGAATCGGTTGCCAAACACAGACACAATGGAGTCGCGGAGATCCACTTTGGGATAAAGAAAAGCAAACGCTTCCGATGGGGACATGTGGCAGAGGTTGCCGCTCACCTGCAGCCAGGAGTTGTAGTAGATGTATGAAGAGTGGCTTGAAAAAAACACAACCGAGCTTCGCTTTATTTCGTTGCCCTGAAACACAACCGCTGACCGAGACTCCACACGTAATGTCAAAATTAGTAATAAAAAGTACCTCACGGGCCTCGTCACAAGATTGCCCCGGACCACCACGGCAGAGTTGTTCAGTACACTCAGCGACAAGGACTGGCTAAAACCTTCAATATTTATCAGCGTACTACCACCGCCGCCCATATGAAACGTGTTGCCCACCACCGCAAACACGGAGTGCCACGACACCCTCAGCGCAGATCCGACAACGTAGATGGCGATTGACGATGCCGTCACGCTCTGAAACACATTGCCGCTCAGCACCACCGCGGAGTCTTTGGCGATCACCAGCCCATTCATCGCAACACACGACGGGCTCATAGCTCCCAAACCCGACCGAGGGATCAGCCTCGTGACCGTGAAGCGGTTCCCGCTGATGGTGATGTTCGTGCGCGGTGGAAACCCACCCTCCGGGCTGAGCAGCGCGTCACTAAATGTGTTGCCGGTGACGACGATGTTCAGCGCCCCCACAGCGGCGTGCGCGTTGCCCAACAGCAACAGCACAGCACCGTCCCTCCACGTGCATCCATCGAACGTGACATTCGCCACCTCGCCCGTCATCGCCCCAATCAGCACCATCAGGATCATGCCGCCCCCGCTGAAAGTCACGTTGCGGTAGCACAGCCACGACAGCCCGCCGCCCACAGCCTGCGCAACCTCGGGGTACACCATGTCGCTGATGCACCCACCAACCGGCGGTGGCAGCGGTGTGGGCCGCAGTGGCGGCGACGGCGGTGGCGGCGGGCCAGCAGGCACAGGCGCCGGGACACACACATCGCCGTGCCCTCCAGCAGCGCACTGGCACTTGCAGTCAATGATCGCCGTCGTCAGCGGAGCAAAGCAGTCGCCGTCCTTCGTGCACTCCCCGCA
>NW_912266.1:0-1198 GCF_000209065.1 Trypanosoma cruzi | reverse complement strand
AACCCTGAACTATCCGCTGCTTGGAGGAATGTCGCGAGATCTTGCCCACAAGGGTGCTGCAGTCGGCGGATCGTTTTCGAGCGGCTGCTGCACCGCACGTTGTGGTCTAAATTTTTGTTTCGAATTATGAATGGTGGTGGTCAGAGGCACTCTCTGTCAATGTCTGTTTGCGTGTTCACACACTGGACGCCAAACAACCCTGAACTATCCGCTGCTTGGAGGAATGTCGCGAGATCTTGCCCACATGGGTGCTGCAGTCGGCGTATCGTTTTCGAGTGGATGCTGCACCGCACGTTGTGGTCTAAATTTTTGTTTCGAATTATGAATGGTGGTGGTCAGAGGCACTCTCTGTCAATGTCTGTTTGCGTGTTCACACACTGGACGCCAAACAACCCTGAACTATCCGCTGCTTGGAGGAATTTCGCGAGATCTTGCCCACAGGGGTGCTGCACTCGCCGGATCGTTTTCGAGCGGCTGCTGCACCGCACGTTGTGGTCTAAATTTTTGTTTCGAATTATGAATGGTGGTGGTCAGAGGCACTCTCTGTCAATGTCTGTTTGCGTGTTCACACACTGGACGCCAAACAACCCTGAACTATCCGCTGCTTGGAGGAATTTCGCGAGATCTTGCCCACAGGGGTGCTGCACTCGCCGGATCGTTTTCGAGCGGCCGCTGCACCGCACGTTGTGGTCAAAATTTTTGTTTCGAATTATGAATGGTGGTGGTCAGAGACACTCTCTTTCAATGTCTGTTTGCGTGTTCACACACTGGACGCCAAACAACCCTGAACCATCCGCTGCTTGGAGGAATGTCGCGAGATCTTGCCCACAGGGGTGCTGCACTCGGCGGATCGTTTTCGAGCGGCTGCTGCACCGCACGTTGTGGTCTAAATTTTTGTTTCGAATTATGAATGGTGGTGGTCAGAGGCACTCTCTGTCAATGTCTGTTTGCGTGTTCACACACTGGACGCCAAACAACCCTGAACTATCCGCTGCTTGGAGGAATGTCGCGAGATCTTGCCCACATGGGTGCTGCAGTCGGCGTATCGTTTTCGAGTGGATGCTGCACCGCACGTTGTGGTCTAAATTTTTGTTTCGAATTATGAATGGTGGTGGTCAGAGGCACTCTCTGTCAATGTCTGTTTGCGTGTTCACACACTGGACGCCAAACAACCCTGAACTATCCGCTGCTTGGAGGA
>NW_912265.1:0-1198 GCF_000209065.1 Trypanosoma cruzi | reverse complement strand
GTGATGTAGCAGCCGCTCGAAAACGATCAGCCGAGTGCAGTACCCGTGTGGGCAAGAGCTCGCGAAATTCCTCCAAGCAGCGGATAATTCAGGGTTGTTTGGTGTCCAGTGCATGAACACGCACACAGATATTGACAGAGAGTACCTCTGACCCCCACCATTCATAATTGGAAACAAAAATTTAGACCACGACGTGTGATGCAGCAGCCGCTCGAAAACGATCAGCCGAGTGCAGTACCCGTGTGGGCAAGAGCTCGCGAAATTCCTCCAAGCAGCGGATAGTTCAGGGTTGTTTGGTGTCCAGTGCATGAACACGCAAACCGATATTGACAGAGAGCGTCTCTGACCCCCACCATTCATAATTGGAAACAAAAATTTGGACCACAACGTGTGATGCAGCAGCCGCTCGAAAACGATCAGCCGAGTGCAGCACCCGTGTGGGCAAGAGCTCGCGAAATTCCTCCAAGCAGCGGATAATTCAGGGTTGTTTGGTGTCCAGTGCATGAACACGCAAACCGATATTGACAGAGAGCGTCTCTGACCCCCACCATTCACAATCGGAAACAAAAATTTGGACCACAACGTGTGATGCAGCAGCCGCTCGAAAACGATCAGCCGAGTGCAGTACCCGTGTGGGCAAGAGCTCGCGAAATTCCTCCAAGCAGCGGATAATTCAGGGTTGTTTGGTGTCCAGTGCATGAACACGCAAACAGATATTGACAGAGAGTACCTCTGACCCCCACCATTCATAATTGGAAACAAAAATTTAGACCACGACGTGTGATGCAGCAGCCGCTCGAAAACGATCAGCCGAGTGCAGCACCCGTGTGGGCAAGAGCTCGCGAAATTCCTCCAAGCAGCGGATAGTTCAGGGTTGTTTGGTGTCCAGTGCATGAACACGCACACAGATATTGACAGAGAGTACCTCTGACCCCCACCATTCACAATTGGAAACAAAAATTTAGACCACGACGTGTGATGCAGCAGCCGCTCGAAAACGATCAGCCGAGTGCAGCACCCGTGTGGGCAAGAGCTCGCGAAATTCCTCCAAGCAGCGGATAATTCAGGGTTGTTTGGTGTCCAGTGCATGAACACGCACACAGATATTGACAGAGAGTACCTCTGACCCCCACCATTCATAATTGGAAACAAAAATTTAGACCACGACGTGTGATGCAGCAGCCGCTCGAAAACGATC
>NW_912264.1:0-1198 GCF_000209065.1 Trypanosoma cruzi | reverse complement strand
ACCACGAGGCACGCGGACGCATCGCCAAGGTCGTAGGCGCCGCGGTACGCAACGCGCTTCTCTGCAATCAGCACCGAGTCCACCACAGTGACGCGCGAGCCCGGCGGGAATCGGTTCGCCACCACCACGCCGCCGCCGGAGCGCGACTCAAGACCGCTGATCAACACATCGGCACGCAGGCCAGCAGGCGGGTCAGACCGCCACCCGACAACGTACAGACTCGCTCCGTCCAAAAACGTGCAGCTCGCCAGCGTCACGTTGCGCACGCTCCCCGACATCGACTCCACGTCCACCACGACGTCCGCCGCAAAGGTCACGCCAACGTAGCACACCAACGACGTCCCGAAACTGACGTTCACCTCCGCATCCACGTCTACACTCACGTCCCGCACGCACAAATCAGCGCCGTCGGTGCTCGGTGGCTCGGAGACAGCAACGGGCAGGCACGCATCGCCATAGCCGCCCTCAGCACACGTGCAGACGCAGCCATCACTCGAGGCTGTCGTCGTGTACGCGGGGAAGCACGAAGCCGCGAGGGTGCATGGGTCGCTGCAGGTCAAAAAGGCGGTATTGTACACGGACGGAATGCCGTACTTCACTCCCTCCTCACCGTTCACAGTGTTGCACGCGGCCACAATCGCTCCGTTTGTGAGATCACGGGACCTTTTGGGTATCAGCAGCGTTTTCGGCGTGACCGTGCTGGACATGAATCGGTTGCCGGACACAGACACCGTGGAGTCGCGGAGATTCACCATGGGGCTCAGGACTGCAAACGCATCCAATGGGGATTCGCGGCAGAGGTTGCCGCTCAGCTGCAGCCAGGAGTTGTAGTAAATGTAGGAACGGTAGCTCGGGAAGAACGCGACCGAGCTTCCCTGCATGTCGTTGCCCTGAAACACAACCGCTGACCGGGACTCCACACGCAATGCCAAAATTAGTAATAAAAAGTACTTCACCGGCCTCGACACAACGTTGCCTCGGATCACCACGGCAGAGTTGTTCAGTACGCTCAGCGATGAGGATTGGGCAGAACCCTCAAGATTAATCAGCGTGCCGTCACCGCCATCCATATGAAACGTGTTGCCCACCACCGCAAACACGGAGCGCCACAACACCCTCAGCGAAGATCTGACAACGTAGATGGCGCTTGACAATGCCGTCACGATCTGAAACACATTGCCGCTGAGCACCACCGCGG
>NW_912261.1:0-1197 GCF_000209065.1 Trypanosoma cruzi | reverse complement strand
CTGCGGGCGTGGAGTGTGTTGGCGCGCAGGCAAACCTGATGCTTCCCCTGTTTGGGGCGACCGGGAGCGAGTCCCAGAAGCGTGTGGAGAGACGCGCTGTCGATGTGTTTGAGAGCCTACGTGAGCAGGAGGAAGGCCCTCCTTCTGCGCGCACGAGTGCTGCTGTGCTGCTCCCTGTGCATGGCGACGCGTCAGCTGCTGCCGACGACTCGCTGCCGTTGGGGTCTGTGGTTCTTGACATTCGTCCCCTGGCACCGAGTTTTTCCTTCGCGCGGCACTTCAGATGTGCCGAGACATGTGCGCTGGTGTGCGCCTTGCATGGTGTGTCCGTGCTGCAGCGTGAGTGCCTGTGCTGCCTGTGCACCGTTGCCTCCGTCTTTTTCTTTCCCTTTTTTTTTTTTGCGGTTTTGCGCGCAGCATACACAATTTTCAGCGAAGTGAAGGGTAACAGCCAATCTGCACGCCATGTCGTCCATCCCTGATGAGCTTTTTGGCAATTGGTTGCTGACGACGTTCAACGGATTGGATCTTTCAGATCAAGGAGGACCGTTTTTGATGTTATTGGAACCTGCAGGAGGACTTGTGTACCTTGATATTCAAATTACTAACATACTGAACGGCTTACTGGAGTACCGAGATGGCCAGCTTTATGGACATTTGGTTTCAACACGAATGCTTGGACCACCGTTACATATGCAGATTGAGCAAGCATTTGGTGCTGGATTTGAAGCTGGAATGAACGTCCTTATTGAAGAAGCTGGGATGATCTTCTCTCAAGGCGGGAACACCTTTTTCTTTGTGGCCCAAACCGACTCCTCACAACAGTGAACAGCGGAGGGCAAAAGAGCGTTTTATTTGTTTTACTTGTAACCTCGTTTTTTCCTTTTTTAGGAGCATTTGAAAATGATGATCGTGGGAGGGCTGGCTGCCCTAATTAATGTGTATGTATCCTGATAAAAGGAATGCTCCTCCTTACGACACTTTTCTATCGTATGAATTCTTGGAAGAACACGACTTCAGGGGAGCAGGGAGGCGATGGCGGCTGGATAACTCTTATTTTTATTTTGCCTTCCCACCCACCCTCTTTTGATTCCCACCATGCGGCGGCGTCCCTTTGGTTGGAAGAACCCAAAGTCTGCCACTTCGTAAGAAATAAATAAATAAATAAATAAAAAATATACATCCCATCCGAATAGA
>NW_912260.1:0-1197 GCF_000209065.1 Trypanosoma cruzi | reverse complement strand
ATGGGAGCGACAAGGCTGCCTGCATCAATGCAGCCTGTTTGGCTCTTGTCGACGCGTCCGTGGCTATGCGGGACATTGTGTACGCACAAACGGTGGGTCTGATCAACGCCGTGGATGTGGTTGACCTCACGACGGAGGAGATGCGCTCCCAGTGCCCAACGATTTGCATCGCGGTGAAGGGGCACGATCCCTCTAGCATTGTCTGGATGGAGTCAAATTGTCGTGTTACTTCGGAGGTCATTTCTAGACTTGTAACAGTGGCACAAAAGTCCTCTGAGGGTGTTTTTGAATCGGCGCTTCGAGGACCACTGGAGGAACATGCAGCGGCCATTCTTAAACTCCAAGGCAATCTTGGTAACAGCGATTAACTCTCTTTATTGTTATTATTTTCTTTTTTGGAAATATATATGTGCTTATGATTTCCTTTGTTTCTTTCTTTCTCATCTGATCCATTCATTTTATTTCATTTATTAAATTGGCACCTCATTTTTCTTTCGCTTCTTTTTTCTTCTTCTTTTTTTTTTTTTTTCTACTTATTTACGGGGCGTGTCAGTAGGAGGGAGGAAAAAAGATGTCGGGCAGTGATGAACCAACCGCGAAGCGGCCGCGCCGTGAGGTGACACCAGCCATGACATTTCCGTATGAACTGGACAGCTTTCAGAAACTGAGTATTGACGCCCTCGAGGACGGTGACAGTGTGCTGGTCTCAGCGCACACCTCAGCCGGTAAGACGACGGTGGCCCTCTACGCCATTGCCAAGGCACTGCGAGAAAAAAGGCGTGTCATCTACACCTCACCCATCAAGGCATTGAGCAACCAGAAGTTTAGGGAGTTCTCAGAGAAGTTTGATTCCGTTGGTCTTATGACGGGCGATACTACCATCAAGGCGGACTCGGACTGTCTCGTCATGACGACAGAGATTCTTCGTAGTATGCTATATAGGGGTACCGAGATGCTCCGAGAGGTGGGATGCGTCATTTTTGATGAGGTCCACTACATGCGGGATAAGTCGCGTGGCGTGGTATGGGAAGAGACGATTACACTGTTGCCTGAAGGATGTCAATATGTCTTTCTTTCCGCCACCATCCCAAACGCACGGGAATTCGCGGACTGGGTGGAGAGTATTCACCCCGGCACAACGGTGCATGTCATCCACACCGATTTACCCGTCAGTACGCTGCAGCACTATTTGTATCC
>NW_912259.1:0-1197 GCF_000209065.1 Trypanosoma cruzi | reverse complement strand
CATGCTTACTGTATGCATAAGAGTGCAGCAGTGACACTCCAACACTTCGAATCCCGTCATTATATGCTTTCTGAAGCTTTTGTCGCAGGTCATCCTTCTCCAGGGGCCGCACGACATCTACAATGTAGCTCTCCCCGCATTTAATCCATTCCTTGGGCCACGGTATTGTGGATCTTGCTTCTTTTAATGAAATTATGCGTACACGCTCCTTGGCCTCCACGGTGCATTCCGCAAGAACAGGATTCTTCTTAATGTGCAGAGCAAAGATGGAAGGACGGGCCTGGTCGCGAATATCCAAAATGTCGGCAAAACCCTCTGTTAAAACCATCACAGACCGCTCCCCATTGTGCTCCAGAAGCGCATTCGTGGCGACTGTGGTTCCCATGCGGACCTCGTCCAGGTATTCGTTTTCTATCAAACCTCTGGCAGGCACCACATCAGGGATATAGCAACGCATAATGCGTCGAATACCTTCACTTGGAGCGTCAGGGTAATGCTGCGGATCACACGACAACAGCTTGAGTGTCTTCCAATGCGTTGTTCCATCCTCAAACGTGACGTCCCCCACGAAATCCGTAAAGGTTCCTCCCCGATCAACTGAGATACGGAAACGTGGATACTTTAAGTTCATAGTCAGTGCTTCCCTTTATTTCTTTGACGCTTACAAAGGGGGGCAGGGTCCACACACACACACAAAAAAAAAAAAAAAAAAGAAACAAACATGGAAAGATGATTAAATTCCATCAAAGAAGCATTATATTTGTGTAAGGGGGAAAAAAAATCAGGTTACCACATACATCTAATATATATATATATATATATTGCTTGTCGTTTCTTTCCCCGAAATTTTCACACTTCCATAAAAATTCACCTCAGGAAAGCCAAAATAAAAGCAAATGAAAGAATGTGCAAAAAATCAGCTAATTTTTTCCCTTTTTTTCCTCTTTGAACCGGTATTCCACAGTCGTATACAAAACACTGCCGTAGCTGCTAACAGGAGCAATACCGATGTACTTACAACGGTTGAAACAACCTGCAGAAGTGTGTGCTGGGGCCATATGTGGCGTTGGAGAAATTGAATCAAAGAAGTAAAAACAGGTAACGGAGCAGAACGTGGGTAATACACAGTTGAGCAATCTCCATTTTCTGTATTTTCTTTGGATGGGTCCTCACATGTCCGTTTCACCGCAGAAGTGA
>NW_912258.1:0-1197 GCF_000209065.1 Trypanosoma cruzi | reverse complement strand
ACGGTGTGCCGGAGGGAGATACTCCCATTCCTTTGATGGGTGTGAAGAGGATGAATGGTGTTAAGAGTACTGTACTTCTGGGGCTGTCGTACAACAACAGAGAAAAGAAGTTGGAACTTTTGTCCAGTGGCGGGAAGGCGTCGGAGCTCAGCAGCAATTGGAAACCAGGGAAAACACATCAATTGGCCATTGTGCTGCAGAACGGCATCCAGGGCTTTGTGTACGTCGATGGTAGGCGTGTGGAAGGTGCGCCATTTGATATGAAGGATAAAGGTTCGAAAGGGATCTCCCACTTCTACATTGGAGGGGATGGAGGCAGCGCGTGGAGCCGACAAGACGTGCCCGTGACGGTGACGAACGTCCTGCTGTACAACCGACCGTTGAGTGACAATGAGCTTACTGCGCTTAACACAATCAAACTTTCCATTCCACAAACAGCGGAAGCTGGAGAAACGGATGAAGGTACCGCTCTTGATGGTGGAGCACACGGTGATGCCAGCAATTATTGCGGAAGCGGACTGCTGCCATCGCTGCTTCTTCTGTTGGGACTGTGGGTGTTTGCGGCTCTGTGAGGAGTGACTGACTGCCGCGTGGGGCACTTGCGACCTCCCCAGCAGCGACACACACACACCTGGTAATGAACTTCTCTTGTTAAATAACTTTTATTGACTTTTCTCCTTGTTTGCTTTGCTGTGCGATTTTAATTTATTTGTCTTTTTTTCTTTTTTCTTTGTTGTGCGATTGGGCGTCTTTTCTTTTTAAAAATTCTTTTTTGTTTTTATTTCTAATCCCTCATACCCCCAACACTTTTTATGCTTTTGGGGCAATCGCTATGGACGTTTTTCCTTTTCTACTCTTCCCTCTTTAATTGTTTCTTCTGCACTCTTCCTGTGAGGGGTGCCGTGTGTTTCCGCCCAACTGCTTCACTCGCACACCACCGACACGCTCATGACGACGGCCCTGTGCGCCTCGCCTGCTGCACGCATGAGGAGGGGCCGCGACGAACGGCGCGCTGAGGGAGCCGTGACGTGTGGGCGTGCGACGAGGGCCTGTGGGGCGGAGCACACATTTCTTTCCCTCCTGTTTTGTTTTTATTGTGGCCAGGGCGGGCAGACACCCGCAGCGCCACACACACACAGCCACACCCTGCCGCCGTGATTTTAAGATTTTTTGCTTTGCGTGTGCATTTCACGCGCC
>NW_912257.1:0-1197 GCF_000209065.1 Trypanosoma cruzi | reverse complement strand
GTCGGCGGATCGTTTTCGAGTCGGCTGCTGCACCACACGTTGTGGTCTATGTTTTTGTTTCGAATTATGAATGGCGGGAGTCAGAGGCACTCTCTTTCAATGTATGTTTGCGTGTGCACACACTGGACGCCAAACAACCCTGAATTATCCGCTGCTTGGAGGAATTTCGCGAGCTCTTGCCCACAAGGGTGCTGCAGTCGGCGGATCGTTTTCGAGCGGCTGCTGCACCACACGCTGTGGTCTAAATTTTTGTTTCGAATTATGAATGGCGGGAGTCAGAGGCACTCTCTTTCAATGTATGTTTGCGTGTGCACACACTGGACACCAAACAACCCTGAATTATCCGCTGCTTGGAGGAGTTTCGCGAGCTCTTGCCCACAAGGGTGCTGCAGTCGGCGGATCGTTTTCGAGCGGCTGCTGCACCACACGTTGTTGTCTAAATTTTTGTTTCGAATTATGAATGGCGGGAGTCAGAGACACTCTCTTTCAATGTATGTTTGCGTGTGCACACACTGGACACCAAACAACCCTGAATTATCCGCTGCTTGGAGGAATTTCGCGAGCTCTTGCACACAAGGGTGCTGCACTCGGCGGATCGTTTTCGAGCGGCTGCTGCACCACACGCTGTGGTATAAATTTTTGTTTTGAATTATGAATGGCGGGAGTCAGAGACACTCTCTTTCAATGTATGTTTGCGTGTGCACACACTGGACACCAAACAACCCTGAATTATCCGCTGCTTGGAGGAATTTCGCGAGCTCTTGCCCACAAGGGTGCTGCAGTCGGCGGATCGTTTTCGAGCGGCTGCTGCACCACACGCTGTGGTCTATGTTTTTGTTTCGAATTATGAATGGCGGGAGTCAGAGGCACTCTCTTTCAATGTATGTTTGCGTGTTCACACACTGGACACCAAACAACCCTGAACTATCCGCTGCTTGGAGGAATTTCGCGAGCTCCTGCCCACAAGGGTGCTGCACTCGGCGGATCGTTTTCGAGTGGCTGCTGCACCACACGTTGTGGTCTAAATTTTTGTTTTGAATTATGAATGGCGGGAGTCAGAGACACTCTCTTTCAATGTATGTTTGCGTGTGCACACACTGGACACCAAACAACCCTGAATTATCCGCTGCTTGGAGGAATTTCGCGAGCTCTTGCCCACAAGGGTGCTGCAGTCGGCGGATCGTTTCGAGCGGCTGC
>NW_912256.1:0-1197 GCF_000209065.1 Trypanosoma cruzi | reverse complement strand
GCAGCCGCAGCGTGGTTACTACTGTAAGTCGTCATATATCTAACGCCCGAGGTCACCGCTGCAGCTTGGATAATTCGACACGTCGTGCTGTATCTAACGTCCGGGGCAGCCGCTGCAACTTGGATAATTCGACACGTCGTCCCGTATCTAACGTCCGGGGCAGCCGCTGCAACTTGGATAATTCAACACGTCGTCCCGTATCTAACGTCCGGGGCAGCCGCTGCAACTTGGATAATTCGACACGTCGTGCTGTATCTAGCGTCCGGGGCCACCGCCCTGCCATTTTTTATTTCTTGCGGCGGCCAACCCCGGCAGTAAGGACAAAAAAAAGAATCGCGTTTTCTTTAATGTTTTTCCTGTTTGGGGGCGGGGATCTTTGTTTTCTATGATTGTCTCTTTTTTTTTGTCTGTTCCAGGTTGGTTTTGAGGACGCTTGATGTGCCTGCTGGGTGATCGCCGGCTTTTTTATTGGTGATTGCGTATTTTTGGCTTACCGGTGTGCCGCTCAGCGCCATTTTGTTTTACTTCTTTTCTGCTTATTGGGGCGTGTTGTTATTCGTCACGCGTCAGCACACACCGAGCAACATGTCAAAAAAAAAAAAATGCAGGTTTTTTCCCCCTCGCGAGGGCCTCGGCAGCCACAATCCTGTGCGTGCGTGCATTCTCAGCGTTTTAAGCACGGCATGTGTGTGCATGTGTGTGTGTGTTTGTCAGCGCCTATACTTGCAGAGCAGCTGTGCGCCACAAGAGAGTCTGAAGAAAGCAACGGCAGAGAGGCAGATAGCACACACGCAAATTACTCATATCATCACACACACACACACGCAGCCGCGGAATGGGTGCACTCAACCACAAAATCAAAAAGAAAAACAAAACAAAAAGCCGAAGCGTGGGACTACCAGCGCACACACACTCTCATTGCTCCCGTAAAGCAAAACACACACACAGGGAGAGAGAGAGAAGGGTCGCCCACTCAATGCAATGAAAACAAAACAGAAACAGTTACGGTGCTCCGCCCATGCAGCCAGGCAGGACGGCAGCGGTGCGTGTCGTGCAAAAGAGAGCACCAACGGGCCTGCATGGGTGTGCATGCATATATACAATGGGCACATTATTGTGTGTGCTTCGTGGGGTGAGGCGACGACGAGAGTCCATGCAAGGGGACACACACACAGAGAGAGAAGGAAGTGTGTGTAT
>NW_912255.1:0-1197 GCF_000209065.1 Trypanosoma cruzi | reverse complement strand
AATTTAGACACAGCGTGTGGTGCAGCAGCCGCTCGAAAACGATCCGCCGACTGCAGCACCCTTGTGGGCAAGATCCCGCGAAATTCCTCCAAGCAGCGGATAGTTCAGGGTTGTTTGGCGTCCAGTGTGTGAACACGCAAACAGATAGTGACAGAGAGTGCCTCTGACCACCACCATTCATAATTCGAAACAAAAACATAGACCACAGCGTGTGGTGCAGCGGCCGCTCGAAAACGATCCGCCGACTGCAGCACCCATGTGGGCAAGGTCTCGCGAAATACCTCCCAGCAGCGGATAGTTCAGGGTTGTTTGGCGTCCAGTGTGTGAACACGCAAACAGACATTGAAAGAGAGTGTCTCTGACCACCACCATTCATAATTCGAAACAAAAACATAGACCACAGCGTGTGGTGCAGCGGCCGCTCGAAAACGATCCGCCGACTGCAGCACCCTTGTGGGCAAGATCCCGCGAAATTCCTCCAAGCAGCGGATAGTTCAGGGTTGTTTGGCGTCCAGTGTGTGAACACGCAAACAGATAGTGACAGAGAGTGCCTCTGACCACCACCATTCATAATTCGAAACAAAAACATAGACCACAGCGTGTGGTGCAGCGGCCGCTCGAAAACGATCCGCCGACTGCAGCACCCCTGTGGGCAAGGTCTCGCGAAATACCTCCAAGCAGCGGATAGTTCAGGTTTGTTTGGCGTCCAGTGTGTGAACACGCAAACAGATAGTGACAGAGTGTCTCTGACTCCCACCATTCATAATTCGAAACAAAAACATAGACCACAGCGTGTGGTGCAGCAGCCGCTCGAAAACGATCCGCCGACTGCAGCACCCATGTGGGCAAGATCCCGCGAAATTCCTCCAAGCAGCGGATAGTTCAGGGTTGTTTGGCGTCCAGTGTGTGAACACGCAAACAGACATTGAAAGAGAGTGTCTCTGACCACCACCATTCATAATTCGAAACAAAAACATAGACCACAGCGTGTGGTGCAGCGGCCGCTCGAAAACGATCCGCCGACTGCAGCACCCTTGTGGGCAAGATCT
The DNA here is from genome assembly GCF_000209065.1 of Trypanosoma cruzi. Lineage (NCBI taxonomy): Eukaryota > Euglenozoa > Kinetoplastea > Trypanosomatida > Trypanosomatidae > Trypanosoma > Trypanosoma cruzi. Next base: position 148 of record NW_912255.1, on the reverse strand, counting down.
CGCGAAATACCTCCAAGCAGCGGATAGTTCAGGGTTGTTTGGCGTCCAGTGTGTGAACACGCAAACAGACATTGAAAGAGAGTGTCTCTGACCACCACCATTCATAATTCGAAACAAAAACATAGACCACAGCGTGTGGTGCAGCAGC
>NW_912254.1:0-1197 GCF_000209065.1 Trypanosoma cruzi | reverse complement strand
TGAAAACGTTGGACACCAAACACGCACAAATCGCACAATGAATGCCCCTGGAAAAAATAATAATAATAACGTCAACACAGACACAATGACAACAAGGTAACAAAAGAAAAACAACCTCTGCGCGCCCTCCCGCAAGAAGGTGAAGGCACACACACTTGTCCCTTTAGCTTCACTCCAACTCTTCAAAAGTGGATAGGTCCATGGCAGGAGGAAACACGCTACTCCTCCCTCGCTCCCTGTCACGAGGCATGGCACTGCGCATATCCAGTGCATCTTCATCACCCACATACGTCCCTTTGGGGAATTGCCTCGGTAGTCACCAAGCACGCGCCGCTAGAAAGTGCACTCCCAGTCTATGCTGCTTCTCCTGAGCGACCTTGCTGCCTTGCCGCACAAACAATTCCACAATTTACGCATTATGACTGCAGACACGTGCCAGTGGGAGCTCACGCCCTTTCCCTCAGCCTTGCCAAGGGCGTGCGCCATACAAATGCCGGTCATAGGGCAGACACACACAGGCGCCGATACCCGTGACTGTGCGTGAGACACTCGCCGCAGAATGAGGTGCCGCAGGTCTCCGCTCACTGATCCAGATTGACCACGCTGAAGCCCACAATTCCCGTGGGTTTGGCATCCCGATGGGTCGTCGTGGTTCGTTGGCTCCCATCGTGGAGGAGTGCCAAGCAAGCAAGAATCAAAAGCCTGGACACTCTGTGGAGCCAAAAAGATAGAAAACACGGGCTGGCGCGGGCACAGCTAAGCGCCATGGGAGAAGCATCTCAGCTCATCCCATGGAAAACACTTCACCAACATCACTGCAACATTGGCCTCTTGCTTCATGGGTGTGTCACTCCTCTCTTCACTCCATGCCAGCCTCCGTTCAATTCCACGCCCAGCACTACACGTCACACTGCGCTGCCTCCGCACAATCACATCTCGCGGCCAATCATTGTGACGCACCTCCAACTGCAGTCGCATCCAACCTCGAAAGCCCTCGCACCCTCCTCCCTCCTGTGTGTCGAGAGAAGACGCCTCTCTCGCGGTCTTTGCGTCCTCCCCAATAAAGCTCTGCAGTTGTGCCCAAACATCACCGGGTCTCTTGCCAAGAAGGAAAACGTGTGCGACGTGACCAATGTGACCATACACAAATTTAAAACAGCGGTTTATAAGCTCTCTGGAGTGCCCTGCGTGCGCCCG
>NW_912253.1:0-1196 GCF_000209065.1 Trypanosoma cruzi | reverse complement strand
CCCACCGCCCCGCAGCAACGCGAGGCGTGCAACCAACCCCAACATACCGCCACACTATCGCCCTTTTTTATTTTGTTTTATCCACGTTGTCCGTCGCTGTGCCCCATCACTGACACAAAAAATAAGTGCACACCTCCATAAAAGAAAAATAAGGGAGGCACGATCCCACCGTCCCGCCGAGGATCAACACTCCCCTCCACCCACCACCATTGCCGCACAGGAAACCGCAGTCACATCGCAGAGGCAACACCACAATGTGCACCACACCATCGTGCACCGAACAATGGGCGAGACGCAGCCATGCATCGCCCCGCTCCATTTTCCCACCAATCAGGTTTTGTTTGCCAGCAAAAAGTAGCAAACAGAATCAGAGTGCACACAAACCCAACCACCCCCTCACTCGCTGAAGCACATTATTCGCATGGAGTGACAACATTTGAGGACAAACCAGCAGTCACAGAAGGCATGGAATTTCCCTGCCAACCCCGCAAAGAGACGCAACAACTCTGCGAAGTCAAGGTGGCAGCCCCTCGGTGTTGCCCGCAGTTCACATGGCGGGAAGAATTCCACGCACGCATATTTCCGGACACCTCGCTGTTTGAGTGCCCAACAGAACATGTAAAGAAAATACCTGCGCGCAAGGTGGAATTAAATACGTGAAAAGTCGGCCTGCTTTCTCCGATGGCGTTGGCGAGCAGTCCCACACAATCCAATCAAGGTGGCACGCCGGACAGAATGGCGTCCGTCAATCAATAAAAAATGCGACACCGAAAGGGAGCAGAGAAGAGGTGGCGCATGCGATTGTCAGTGACAACCGTAAGCAATCCCGCCAGCACCAACTGAGATGCCGAGCAGCACGTTTGTGTAGAACTGGCTGTCAGGCAGAGAGGATAAATAAAACAAAAGGGCAGCAAACCCTCTCGTTCAATGTCTCCTGACCGCGGCACCAGAATCAAAATACCATGGACGATAAGAGCGGCAACGCCTTCTCCAAAACATCTTGTCAAGAAGCCGCAGGATCTCAGGAAGAGAAGAAGGCAGCGGCGGCAGCCACAGCGGGGAAGGCAATAAAACGGCTGGCAGGCACCTTCACGTCGACGCGCACACCACATCCGAGTGGGCTGGGAGCACTGATCGAACCGCTCGGAAACACACGCATCAAATACGCAAAACAAAGTCGCAGTGAATCGACAGGA
>NW_912252.1:0-1196 GCF_000209065.1 Trypanosoma cruzi | reverse complement strand
TTCGGGACGTCGGTGGTGTGCTACGTTGGTGTGACCTTTGCGGCGGACGTCGTGGTGGACGTGGAGTCGATGTCGGAGAGCGTGCGCAACGTGACGCTGGCGAACTGCACTATTTTGGGCGGAGCGAGCCTGTACGTTGTTGGGTGGCGGTCCGACCCGCCTGCTGGCGAGCGCGCCGATGTGTTGATCAGCGGGCTTGAGTCGCGCTCCGGCGGCGGCGTGCTGGTGGCGAACCGATTTCCGCCGGGCTCGCGCGTCACTGTGGTGGACTCGGTGCTGATTGCAGAGAATCGTGTTGCGTACCGCGGCGCCTACGACCTTGGCGCCGCCTCCGCGTGCCTCGTGGTGCACAGCGTGAATCTGACTGGGAGCGTGCTGACCATCGCGCGCGCGCATGTGGCAGCTGTGTTCGACGACGCTGTTGGCGTGTTGTTTGTTGGCGGCGTGGCGCTGTCGTCGCGCGGTGCGCTGTACGTGGACGGGCTGTCGGTGCAGACGGCGCTGGGGCTGTGCGTGTCGGTGGAGGGCGGTGTTGCGGCCAGTGGCGGCTCCGTGGTGGCGTTTGTTGACAGCGGCTTCCTGCTGTGCAAGCACGCGGTGTCTGTGCGTGGGGCTGCGAGCGTGTCGGGCTCCGCTGTGGCGTTTGTGCGGAACGACTTTTTGTCGACGGAGGACTACGCGGTGGCGTTTTATTCGACGGTGAGCCTGGCCGACGGGTCGATGCTGCTGGCGAAGGGCAACGTGCACGACGGCGCCTCGAGGGAGATGCTCTACGCCGCTGGCGCCGTGACCGCTGCTGGGAGCACGCTGAGCTTTGTGCGCAACCGAGCGCTGCTGCCGCGGATGCTGTCGCTGAGTCTGTCGCTCTCGGCTGGGGCGCATTTGAGGGTGGCGTGCAACGACGCTGGTGGGCGTGTCCTGTCGACGGCGGAGGAGTACGCAGCGGCTGGTTTTGGCGACGCTGGGAGAATCGACGTTGCTGGGTGCGACGCCTGCGACAGGGACACGCACTGCTACACGCCCGGGACGGCGTCGGCGAGCATGAGGAACGGTGTGTGCGTGTGCGCGTGCGGCAGCGGCGGGTACGGCGAGGCGTGCGTGCCTGTGGGAGCTCCCGCGCTGCCGCCCGCTGTGGGCACCGCGCCGAGTGTGTTCTTCCGCGAGGGCGTGACGGTGCGGTCGGTGTTCGTTGTGCC
>NW_912251.1:0-1196 GCF_000209065.1 Trypanosoma cruzi | reverse complement strand
GCGATTGATGCCGGGTCAACAGCCATTGCCGATGCTGTCCTTCTTCGTTCTCGAGAGGAATGGTATCTTGCTTGCCGTGAAACAGAATGGTGGAAAGGAGAGAAATATATTCAGGACTGGGCAGATTATGGAGAGAAGGGCTTTCTGTGGACAGCAGCCTGGCGTAATGCAGCTTTGCGAGGGGATGGGAAAAATAAGGCCTCCTCATTGGCGTTAAAGAAACGCGAAGAATATTATGAAAAAAATTTCTGGAAGCAAAACAAGTACGTCAGAGATTATATTGCTTTTGGAGAAAAGGGCGTACTTTGGAAATCGAATCAGGTATCCGCAGCGAAGGATAGTGATTGGTGGAAGAGCACCTCTTTTTTTTGTCAATGGCTCTTGGCAAATCATGCATTTCCTGGGGAATTCTGGAAGGATCCTGACGTTATATCAGATTATTGGAAGAACAAAGACACCGGGAAAAAATGGACTGCATCCAACATTCTTGCAGCGACCCTGGAAAAGGGTAATGTTGATAAGGCCTCTTCTGATGAATTGGTAATACGAGAAAGATTCTATGAAAAGTATTGGTGGCGACAGCGAGAATATTGGAACGACTTTTGCGCCAGGGGTACAAAGTGGTCTGCGCTAACACCTGAGGGAAATGGTAAATGTTCTGCGGTAGAACTAAAAGAAAGAGAGAACTACTTCCAACCAATATCTCTATCCCGAGTTGTTCTTGGTTACCAGCGTTTGATTGAGTCGGATGCGATTGCCCCTGTGGCGGGTCTTTGTGTTTCTTTTGAAGAATTGTGTTTGCGGGATAAGTACTACCAAAGGAGTTGGTGGAAGTCGCAGGCAGGCTTAACGGATTATGTTTTCCATGGAGGCGATAGTCTTTACATAAGAGCGGCTTCTTACGATGACGCTCGCGCCCTAGAAGGAATTAACTTTTCTTCTCCAATTGAAAGAGCTACCAGAATGCTATTTTTTGACAATGGGTTTCTTGAATACAGTGCTGACTATGAATACACTGGTGAATTTGTTGCTTCAGCTGATTGGTGGCAAGAACCTGCCATTATTTCAGATTTTCTTGAAAAAGTGAAAAAGGAACGAAGTGGAAAGCTTGTAACTCGGCAAGTGGCAAATGTGGTTTTGCGGAGAAAGATGTTTCTTCAAAAGAAGAGCAAAAGTATCGGAAGGATTTTTATGTA
>NW_912250.1:0-1196 GCF_000209065.1 Trypanosoma cruzi | reverse complement strand
TTCCTTTGCTTCAGCAATACGAAGTTGCCGACGCATGTCTTGATTGAGGTGAAATACTTCATCAGGTGCCACGTCGCGTCGCTCAAACCCACCATGAATGTGTTTAAACGACCGCCACACTGTAAAATCAAACCAATGCAGGCGCGGCCCTCCACGGTTTTGATGACCACCTTTACTCGTTGTATGCAAAACATAATCTTCCCGCTCTTCTTGTTGTTGCCAGGCCCATGCAAAGACGGCGATGAATAAATAACGGAATATAAACGCCACAAAAACAACCGCCAAAAAGTATATGATCGTGTATCCACCACGGACCCGCATACCGTCCCACGACAGGTACAACCACTCGTCACGAACGTACGAAAACGCCTGTGCGACGGCAAACGTGGCATGTGAAAAGGTGTCAAAGAAGCCAATTGTTGCGTAATCGTCATTCTGAGTCGTTAGTCTACCAAAGCGTCCCCCAAAAAAACTCATGCCCGTCAAAATCCACATAAACATGTACACAGAGAAAAGGATTAGTGCATAGACAATATCCTGAAATCCAAGGAGAAACACTCGTGTTACCCGTCGCATTGGAGCGAATGGTGCAATGCGAAAAAGTCGTAGAAACCGTACCCAATTCAGCACCGTGATTGTGTTGGAGTGACCAAAGCCCAATTCAAAGAAGCCAATGACGGTAACAATCACGCAAATCACGTTGATGAAATCACATACAAAGGGACCTGGTCCCAATACAATAAAACGAATGATAAGCTCCAGCATGAACAATGAAGTGAAACACACACCCGCGATAAAGAGACCGTCTTCCCAATAAACAGGCTGTCCATAGTGACGCGATGCATTAAATACGCCATTGGCAAAAACGAGAAAAAGCATTATACCACTAAATAAGGTAACAGGTGCGTTCTCAACAATATTTTTTGCCATGCGTATGGGTGAAAGTTTTCCAAGGTACTCTTGATCTTCATTCGCAGGCTCTTCCGGTTCACTGTAATCATCCGTGCCGTCGTCTTCAATATGATTGTTTTTAAGAAGCAATTTCCCTCGACGTGCTCTTTTTTGGCGCAGTTTACGAAGAGCAGCTTCTTCATACTTGTTCACGTAGTTAAGTGGCAGTAAACCAAAGCGGCTTTGCATCCGTCTATGCTCCCCAGAGATATTGTGTAAGAATACGAGGGTAGCCCTCGGTAAAC
>NW_912249.1:0-1196 GCF_000209065.1 Trypanosoma cruzi | reverse complement strand
CTGCACTATTTTGGGCGGAGCGAGCCTGTACGTTGTTGGGTGGCGGTCCGACCCGCCTGCTGGCGAGCGCGCCGATGTGTTGATCAGCGGGCTTGAGTCGCGCTCCGGCGGCGGCGTGGTGGTGGCGAACCGATTTCCGCCGGGCTCGCGCGTCACTGTGGTGGACTCGGTGCTGATTGCAGAGAATCGTGTTGCGTACCGCGGCGCCTACGACCTTGGCGACGCCTCCGCGTGCCTCGTGCTGCACAGCGTGAATCTGACTGGGAGCGTGCTGACCATCGCGCGCGCGCATGTGGCGGCCTTCTTCCGCGACGCTGTTGGCGTGTTGTTTGTTGGCGGCGTGGCGCTGTCGTCGCGCGGTGCACTGTACGTGGACGGGCTGTCGGTGCAGACGGCGCTGGGGCGGTGCGTGTCGGTGGAGGGCGGTGTTGCGGCCAGTGGCGGCTCCGTGGTGGCGTTTGTTGACGGCGGCTTCCTGCTGTGCAAGCACGCGGTGTCTGTGCGTGGGGCTGTGAGCGTGTCGGGCTCCGCTGTGGCGTTTGTGCGGAACGACTTTTTGTCGACGGAGGACTACGCGGTGGCGTTTTGTTCGACGGTGAGCCTGGCCGACGGGTCGATGCTGCTGGCGAAGGGCAACGTGCACGACGGCGCCTCGAGGGAGATGCTCTACGCCGCTGGCGCCGTGACCGCTGCTGGGAGCACGCTGAGCTTTGTGCGCAACCGAGCGCTGCTGCCGCGGATGCTGTCGCTGAGCCTGTCGCTTGCGGCTGGGGCGCATTTGAAGGTGGCGTGCAACGACGCTGGTGGGCGTGTCCTGTCGACGGCGGAGGAGTACGCAGCGGCTGGTTTTGGCGACGCTGGGAGAATCGACGTTGCTGGGTGCGACGCCTGCGACAGGGACACGCACTGCTACACGCCCGGGACGGCGTCGGCGAGCATGAGGAACGGTGTGTGCGTGTGCGCGTGCGGCAGCGGCGGGTACGGCGAGGCGTGCGTGCCTGTGGGAGCTTCCGCGCTGCCGCCTGCTGTGGGCACCGCTCCGAGTGTGTTTGTCCGCGAGGGCGTGACGGTGCGGTCGGTGTTCGTTGTGCCTGCCGGTGCAGGCGAGGTGACGCTGCGCCACGTCGTGCTGGACGGCGTGAGTCCGGTGCTCTACGTGCCGTGGATGGCGCGAGACGGCGTGCGGATCGTTGTGC
>NW_912248.1:0-1196 GCF_000209065.1 Trypanosoma cruzi | reverse complement strand
GATGATCCAGCTGCTGATGGTGCAGGTACAAACGACACAAAAAACAGTCAAAATAAGCATGACAATACGAAGGAAACCCCAGTCCAGGCCACGGCCATGAAGGGTGCCACGGCAACGACTGGCGACAGTGACGGCAGCACCGCGGTCTTCCACATAACCTCCCCTCTTTTGCTTCTTCTTGTTGTTGCGTGTGTGGCTGCGGCTGCGGTGGTGGCCGCGTGAGAGTGAGGGAGAGAGCGCCATGCACCGCCCGCACACACACTCGTCTTTCACCCACTCTCTGTGTGTGTCCCCTTGCATGGACTCTCGCCCTCACCTCATCCCACGAAGCACACACATAATGTGCCCATTGTATATATTGCATGCACACCCATGCAGGCCCGTTGGTGCTCTCTTTTGCACGACACGCACCGCTGCCGTCCTGCCTGGCTGCATGGGCGGAGCACCGTAACTGTTTCTGTTTTGTTTTTATTGCATTGAGTGGGCGACCTCTCTCTCTCTCTCTCCCTGTGTGTGTGTTTTGCTTTACGGGAGCAATGAGAGTGTGTGTGCGCTGGTCGTTCCACGCTTCGGCTTTTTGTTTTGTTTTTCATTGTTTTGTGGTTGAGAGCACCCATTCCGCGGGCTGCGTGTGTGTGTTTGTGTGTGGTGATATGAGTAATTTGTGCGTGTGTGCTATCTGCCTCTCTCTGCCGTTGCTTTCTTCTGACTCTCTTGTGCCGCACAGCTGCTCTGCAAGTATGGGCGCTGAGAAGCACACAAGCACATGCACACACACATGCCATGTCGCACACGCTGTGGAGAGGCGTGAAAGCTGAGAACGCACGCACGCTGCGGATGGTCACGGAGGGCACTGTGGAGGTTGTTGTGTTGGTGCTTGTGGCTGTATTTGGCAACGCTCATATCCACCGTGTTGGAACGGCCGGTGTGTTCCTGGGCCGGTGAAGAGAGCAACGGCGAAAATGGTGACTTCAACACAGTTCGTTCACAGCAGGCTCTCGGTCAGTGGCAGTGCGGGGAGAAACAGTCATGACAGTTGCAATGCCGTCACGCTTGTTTTTGAGCATCCTGAGATAAAGAGTAAAAATATATTTGCACACATGACGCTTTGCACCCCCGTTTCAGGGCTGCGCATCACAATGGGGCTGCCGTGCGGTGATGCCATATGATATGAGCAGTGGGAGAGAAACTTCCAG
>NW_912247.1:0-1196 GCF_000209065.1 Trypanosoma cruzi | reverse complement strand
TGACCAGCGTCACTACGCTCAACCCTTTTTGCTCACAGAGTCGGGCCAAAAAAGAATATAAGACTGCACCGCGTCAACCTCCGTGACGGCAATGTCGCAGTGCTGCGGGAGGGCGAGTGCAAACACAACAACGGAGGACCGCATCACCGTCTGGCTCACGCGGATCAGGACGCCGGATGACTCGGCTGACTCAGCACCTCCAACAAACTGCAGCGCGGCACCCTCACGGAATGTGCACCCAATGAGCGTGATGTTGATGGGGAGATGCAGCGGCATACTGTCAAAGGAAAACGTCAGCGCAGCACCCACGCCGCTGAATGTCACACCCAAGAAGCAGTGTTGCGTCTTCCACATGTTCAGCGTGATTTTCGTCAGCGTCTGGTTCACCACGCAGCTCGTGTCGCCGTCGACGGCTCTCTCCGGCAAGGGCGGCACGACCGCGTGGGGCACCTCAAAAGGAAGACAGGACGCGCCATGCCATCCGTCCTTGCAGCTGCACAAGCACAAGCTGCGGTCCACCGACTCCGTCCCGGGCATGTAGCACGCCGCGTCGTCGTTGCATGTGCCACACCTGAACACCACCACTTCCACCGGAAACACATAGTCGTACGACACCTCCTCACCGCCCTGTAGGTTGCACCCAACCACAAACCGCGCGGGTGACGTCACAACAATGCTCGATGGAAAAAAATTGGCGAAGGAAACCCTCGAGTCCAACTGACGGTTGTGTGCAAGCGCCACAGTAGTGCCGCTGCCCGACAGTTTGATTTTGTGCTGAGAATACGGAATAATTAATACTGATGCTGCAACCACGACGTTGCCCTCCACACGCCACTGCGCACCACCCTCGAGTATCACCAAGCCGTCCAAGTACAACAGCGCGGAATTTAAAAACCTCTTTCTGCCAACAAAGTTGCAGTCCGCCACTCGCAGCAGCCCCGCGGAGCTCACGGTGGTGACCCCGTTAAGATACAAGCCATTAGCCGCGCTCATCGTGTTGTTCTCAACGTCAAAGTAGCCGCCATTGTTCACATCAACAGCATAAGCATAAACAGATGATTCCACACCGCTATTCTCTATCGTCCTCAGCGTATTTCCCTTCACACGATACCGCCACCCATCAAAACAACAGCATCGGAGAATAAACGGCGTAAACTATCCCCTCGATGCTGTTGTCAAGCAGCTGCAGCGTCGAA
>NW_912246.1:0-1196 GCF_000209065.1 Trypanosoma cruzi | reverse complement strand
ATAGCGATTTATCGGAATTGTGTCTCTGGATTTCCCATCTGTGGGAAGGGATTTATTAGACAGGAGTTACGGTCGACGGGGCGAGTGTGACACACCACGACAGCCCTGTTGATACCTGGTTGGGTCGGTGGATGCGGTCTGCGGTGGGCGCGTGTCCGCGCAGCCGGCACCGTGTGCGGTGCATGGTCATTGCGGCTGGGCGTGTGGCGCTTCTTTTTGTGTTGGCGCTGGCTGCTGCTGCTGCGTGGATGCCTGCGGCGCATGCGGTGGTGTTGCGACTGCGGGGCGGCACGGTGGACAGAGCCATCACGGTGGGCCGCGCCGTGGACACGGTGCTGATGGACGGCGTGTACATCACGAACGGCGTGGCTGTTGTGTTTGACGTGCCGGCGATGCTTCCCGGCGCGCTGCGCATCGAGTTGAGGGATTGTGTGTGCGACGGCGGTGCGCAGATCCACGTGCGGGGCTACAGCGGCGAGCCGGCGCGTGACCGGAGCCTGGAGGTGAGCGTGAGCGGGCTGTCCGGCGGCTACTGCTCGCTCGTGTTTGTGCACAACCTGCCGGCACACACGAACGTGACGGTCCGCGACTCGACGATTGTGACGCCGGGACCGATGCGCTACTCGCAGCTGAGCGGGCTGATGGACGCGGTGGCGTCGCCGCTTGTGCTGTACGCGACATCGCTGTTGCATTTGCAGCTGCGTGTGAGCAACACTGTGCTGAGGTCGTTGCACGCGGGCGGGACGGCGGTGTACGTTGGCGGCGGTGTGGACCTGCTGTCGAGCGCGGTGGTGTTTGACGGCGTGTTGCTGGAGGCGTTGGGCGGTCCGACCGCGTCCGCGATGCGTGTGTCATCCTCGTCGCCTTTCAGTCTGCGGAGCCACTCGGTGTTCTCCGTGAAGAACGTGTCGGTTGTGAGCAGCGGTGGCGGCCTTGTGCTTGGCGAGCGCCTCGCGGTGTCCGACTCGGTGCTGCGCTTCGTGGGCGTCGAGGGGTCTGCTGCGTCGTCGCTGGTGCGCTGCGACGGTGGGACGATCGGTGGCGGCGGGTGGCTGGACCTGCACGACGTGTGGGCGGTGGGCGAGGCGTCGTCTGTGGCGTCGCTGTCGGGTGTGACGCTGAGCGGCGGCGCCGTGTCGATTGCGCGCTGCGCTGCCACCGGCTCGACGCTTTTACCGGGCTGCGATCACGAGCGG
>NW_912245.1:0-1196 GCF_000209065.1 Trypanosoma cruzi | reverse complement strand
CACGTCGGGCATCACCATGCGGGCTGCAGCGCCACCACGGGGCCCATACTCGTTGGGGCTGCATGTGGGAGCCATTTTTATTCTTTTGTTTGCGTCGTTTCTGGGGACGGTTATCCCACTTGCCGGGAAGTATGTGCCGTGTCTGCGGCTGAGCCCATTCTTGTTTGTTCTCGGCAAGTGTGCGGCGACTGGCGTGGTGCTGGCCGTTTCGCTACTTACCATGATTCATCACAGCATGCACAGCTTTGCAGAGGATTGTATACCCAAAGGGCTCCATGCTGATACGTATGACGCGTTTGCATTGCTTTTTGCGATGATTTCGGCGATGCTGATGCAGTTGCTTGATGTCTTGTTGGACGGCATGCTACAGAGCTGGTCAGCCTGCGACGCTGGAGCCCAAACTTCGACAACTGTGGGGGAACCGGGAAATGAGCAAAAACAAGACGGCAGATGTGCGGGCTCATGCGGTATGGAGGGATGTGGAGATCAGCCGGGACCGAGTTGTGAAATGGGAGGGTGTTGCCAGAATCGTGGGGCCCTTTCTGCAGCTCACCTAAACAGTGCGAGACGTGTTGCTGCTGCGATTTTAATGGAGTTTGGTTTGGCTTCGCACAGTGTGTTTTTGGGTCTTTCTGTGGGGATTGCAAGTGACAAGGACATGAGGACGCTGCTTGTGGCGTTGTCATTCCACCAGCTGTTGGAGGGGATAGCGCTGGGCTCACGACTGGTGGAAGCCTCCATGAGTATCATGCTTGAAGTGGTAATGACAATGATCTTCTCCGTCTCCGTACCTCTGGGCATCGCGATTGGTGTCATCACAATGAAGGGGACGCATACCTCCATGACGGGCCCGGCGTTTGTGGCACTGCAAGGGGTTGTGAACGCCGTGGGCGGCGGCATGCTACTGTACATTGCATTTTCTCTTATTTTTAACGATTTTCCGGCAGACATGCGGAGCGTCGCTGGGCCAACCGTGGCGCATTGTGGCTGGAGACGCTGTGCAATGTTTGCGGCTTTCTGGGGGGGAACGGCTGCCATGGCTGTTCTTGCCAACTGGCACTAGCTCTTTGTAATACATGGACGCATTATATAATGGTTAATGATTCTTGTTGAGGGACAAAAGAATAAATAAGTACATTTTTAAGGCGAGGAACGAGGAGAGTTAATTATTTTTACGGTTTTGTGACTGGGTGCAA
>NW_912244.1:0-1196 GCF_000209065.1 Trypanosoma cruzi | reverse complement strand
ACTGCGCGGGTACGACGGCACCGACAGGAGCCTGCCGCTGATGCTGTTGCCGCGCACCGACAACCACGACCCGGACGCAAACGACGCCGACCCCCGCAGCTCCAGCAGCGCGCCATCGGTCAGCGCACCGGCGTTGTCGTTCACCACGACGGCGGACGCGTTGGCCTCCACTCCGCTGTCGAACACCAACCCATGCGCGGCGTACACCTGGCTCCCAGACACGCGCAGCACAGCGCCCTCCGACGCAACCACGTGCGCACCAGCATACAACGCAACGTCGCCACCGAGCACAGCCGCGTCCACCGCGACACCACCACCGACAAGCTCCAGCACCGCGCCGTCCACCACCACCGTCCGCCCACCAGTCATCACAGTCACGAGGGCAACGCCAGACACAACCATCACAGACCGCACAAGCCGCAGGCCCGACAGCACCAGCACCGGTGCGTACGGCGAGGACTGCGAGCCGGGAAGATACACAAGCGGCGTCGGCCTCGCGGCCACCAGCAGGGAGTCCGTCACCGTCAGCACGGACCCCGCGGGAAACGTGCCGGTCAGCACAAGCGCACCGTTCAGCGCCTCCACATCGCACACCGACAGCTCCACCGGCCCGCTCTCGTCGCTCCCCGCCGCACCCGCACCGCGCAACGCTCCACCGCCCATCACGTACAGCACGGCGCCGTTCAGCAGCGACACGTTCTGCACAACGATCCGCACGCCGTCCCGCGCCATCCACGGCACGTAGAGCACAGGACTCACGCCGTCCAGCACAACGTGGCGCAGCGTCACCTCGCTCGCACCGGCAGGCACAACAAACACCGACCGCACCGTCACGCCCTCGCGGACAAACACACTCGACGCAGTGCCCACAGCAGGCGGCAGCGCGGGAGCATCCACAGGCACGCACGCCTCGCCGTACCCGCCGCTGCCGCACGCGCACACGCACACACCGTCATTCATGCTCGCCGACGCAGTCCTGGGCGCGTAGCAGTAAGTGTCCCTGTCGCAGTCGTCGCACCCAGCAACGCCGATGCTCCCAGCGTCGCCAAAACCAGCCGCTGCGTACTCCTCCGCCGTCGACAGGACACGTCCACCAGCGTCGTTGCACGCCACCCTCACATGCGCCCCAGCCGCAAGCGACAGGCTCACCGACAGCATCCGCGGCAGCAGCGCTCGGTTGCGCACAAAGCTCAGCG
>NW_912243.1:0-1196 GCF_000209065.1 Trypanosoma cruzi | reverse complement strand
CTCCGTGACAAACTTTGGGCCTGTTCGGCATGTCATGGGATTGTGCATTTGTCATGCGTTAGATTTTGGGTGAAGGTGCAGGCTGAGGAGCGAGAAAAACAGAAGGGAACTTCAGGCAATACATCTTGCGTTGCAACTGAGTTTTTTTGCCCTCTTTGCCGATTGATTAATCCAACTGATGCGCTGGCGGAATACAAATGCTTCTGCGGTAAAGTAAAGGACCCATGCGATGATCCTCTACTGGTGCCGGGTTCTTGTGGCCAGACCTGCGAAAAGCGTCGTGATGATCCGAAGTGTGTGCATCCCTGTACGCTGATGTGTCATCCAGGGCCTTGTCCCCCCTGTTCCTTGACACGTCTGCAGTCTTGCTACTGTGGTAATTCGGAAATGAGCGTTGGATGCTCGAGCGGGGTGCGCGGCTTTAACTGCGGCGAAGTCTGTGGAAAGTTGCTTGACTGCGGGAACCACCACTGCACCGCCCTCTGCCACGAAGGACCATGTCCGATCTGCACGGTGCTTGCAACAACGAAATGCCATTGTGGAGCCACGGAAAAAACACTGCGCTGTGGTGAAAACGTTCCTTTTTCGTGCAACGCTGTGTGTGGGAAGCCGCTTGATTGTGGGAATCACAACTGTTCGGCCAAATGCCATGAGGGGCCTTGCCAGCCTTGTTCACGGGCGCCTGAGCGACAACCGTTCTGTCCCTGTGGCAAGGTGCGTATACGACAACTTCTTGATTCCCCAAGGAAGTCCTGTTTGGACCCCATTCCCTCCTGTGGACTGGTTTGTGGGGCGCGACTGCCGTGCAATCATACCTGTTCCTTTTTGTGTCATGAAAGTCCTGTGTGCCCACCCTGTGTTGAGGTGGTCACGTCCAAGTGTGCGTGTGGATCCAGCAATATTGAATATTTTTGTTTTTGCCGCTACTTACCTCCAGAGGAATGGCAAGAGGCTGCTGCAAAGTCAAACGTTGTAAAGAATGTGGCACTTTGTTATCCCCCAAAATGTAACAAACCCTGTAGAAAGCAGTTGTCATGCGGCAAACATACATGTAAAGAGATCTGCTGTTCCAATGAGGATCACAAATGCTACCGAATTTGCACCAAACGTTTGTCTTGTGGCATTCACACTTGCGGTCAACTTTGCCACAAAGGGGCTTGCTCTCCATGTAGTAATGTATCGTACGAGAGGCTATA
>NW_912242.1:0-1196 GCF_000209065.1 Trypanosoma cruzi | reverse complement strand
TCCAGGAGTTGACGCGTCACAGAACGGCCTCATCGATTGTTTCCCCTAACGTTTTATTAAATGCATCCTATGATCCGCACATCAGCCACCGTCTTCGAGTACGTACTCATTACAGAGTACAGATATGAAAGAGAGAGAGCACCAGCCCCCATATTCGGTGCTGCAGCGAAGAGCGTAAAACACACGCACACACACACACACTCGTTACGCATCCGCCCCGGGCTAGCGTGATACCTCGATAATCCGTCGTCGTCGATAATCGATAAAATAAAATAAGAACACCAAATCAATCACCCAATCAATCTATGAATAATCAAAAGAAAGAAGGTGCCTAGCAGAAGCATCCACGTTATGCCGTACCTGCAAGGGGGTTTGTGCATTCTCGACGTGCAACGGTGCTGTTGAGTGGCGGAGCCTTTACACCCCCAAAAGGAGAAACTGCGCTAAATTTTTCGCCAAGCAAACCATCCTTACCTGTCCAGAGGGGCATAATTAACGCTGCAGCTCGCACTGGATGCACGGTCCAGCAGGCTCAGCGCGTCTGAGTGGGTGTCACCAGCCATGGGCTGCAGCGGCGGTGCAGGTGGTTGGTACGACGACGCAACGGTGGTGCCTGAGGCGTACGACGATGACGTCATTTCGTGAGGCTTCTGCGTCTCTTCGTCGCTCTCCTCGTCATCGCGCAGCAGCGCCTCCAGTCCACCACGCCGCGGCTCGCGCAGCTCCTGCCAGTGGTGGTCCTCCGCGTACCAAAAAACAACGCTGTACACAGTGACCGCAAGCAGCACGGTCGTCAGCAGCAGCACGATCGCCACGTACGCCCTCACACCGCCGTCGCTCGGCGCAAGATGGTTCGCCGCGCTGACCACGCACAGCACCGCAAGGAGCACAAAGCTCGCCGTCTGCAACACCGTCAGGAAGGCCGAGCGCATCATGTTCGTGAAGGCAACCACGCCCGCACCCGCAAGCAGCACAGCCGCCATGCAGAAGTACTGGACGTGGCAGCCTCCCACGGGCGGGTGCACAGCCGCAATCAGGCACACCACACACAGCACCGACAGCTGGAACACGCACCAGTACACGTGGCTGCCCCTCATGTTCGTCAGCATGCCGCCGTACATCCGCTGCTGCGCCGCAGGGGACCAATACCCGACGGGGTACAGCAGGCGCTCGTGCAGCGGCTTCTCGAAAACTGC
>NW_912241.1:0-1196 GCF_000209065.1 Trypanosoma cruzi | reverse complement strand
CAACCGACTCCAGTGTCGCATTGAACGCCTTCGCGTTGATCATCCTTGTGATGGTGGACGACGGGAATGCCTCCACGTTGAGCAGAGCGTCCCGCTCGGGTGCGGTCGAGATGATCGTCGGGACGATAGTGGCGTTCTCACTGGCGTAAATCCCACCCAGCAGCGCCGCCGCCGCCTGGACCGTGGCGGGGTCCGCAATGGAACGGGTGGACACGGCTGAAACGTCGTAGGGCGACTGGAACCACGTGGCGCTACCAAAAGTGGCCGCGTCCCCGCTGTACAGCTGCCGAATGTGGGCCCCCATGGCCGTCATCTGCTCCACGCCTCTCTTTGCGATGGCGGTGCAGCTGCTTGCGCCGTTGGGGCTGCACAACTTCTCACGGTTGGGTGTGGCCACCGGAGGCGGACTCACACCGTGGCGATGAGCCACTTGCACCAGCTCCAGCACGTACAGGCCGTTTGCGCCTGTCACGGCAAGGAGCAGGATGGCAACACACCATGCGGTTGTCATTGATTGGTAAGTCATTGTTGGCGGTGGTCGGGTCTGTCGCTGTTTCTACCCTCCACTGGATCAGCTCAAAAGGTCTCTTCAACCTTGTGTCGCACGCGTTGGAAAAAAAACAACGAGGAAAAGCGGGGAAAGGAAGTGACGATGCAGCTGCAGAAATGACAGGAAGAAGACTGCCGCACAAGAGCCAGCCATCACCGACGCGGCAAAAGGCGTGCGGGCAGCAATTGAACCATAAAAGCCAACGCATGCATCCATCCCTCCTCTAAACAGAAAAATAAACAAAAATTACGCGGGGCAGTGTGCTTGCGCTCACCCCCCTGATATATATCTTTTATATCAAATCCATTTTCCCCTCTTCTTTCCCATAAACTCGCGATTTTTCTCCTGGCCGGTGGCATGCAAAAAGGCCCTTTCGGAGTGGCGGAGAAAACACCCAAAAAAAAAAGACATTGTCGGGGTCACCCGCTCCCTTTATGCACGCACATGCCTCTCATTCCCCACACCACTTATTCTTGACTTTCCCCCCACATCGTCACACGTTCGCTCTCCGCTGTTATTTTTCCTTTTTTTTTTCTTTTCCTCCTGCTTTCCGCGCAGTTGTCGCTTTGCTCTTTTCGCCTTCGGAATAAAAGAGGATGGTGGTGCGCCATACTCCACTGCTGGATGGGCCTTGCCTGCGTTCCAC
>NW_912240.1:0-1196 GCF_000209065.1 Trypanosoma cruzi | reverse complement strand
TAAAAACACGACCGCGTGATATGCCGTCTGCGGAAACCCCGCAGACTGCAGGTACGCAAAGGATGCCTGTACTCCGCAAGACTCCAAAACTCATAAATCCGTTGCAGCTCCCACATCATGGCGTGTGATTTTGAGCTGCCTTTATTCGCCGCTCCCCGCAGCAAAGTGCTGTCCACCCAAACGTCCATGGTGGACGGCAAGATGACGGAAAAGGCCGATAAGGCCAAGCGTACCGCGCGCGCCTCGGCCTGCATGATAAGAAAAGGCCTCCTCTTCCACTCTCCTCCGGCAATTTTAACGTCGCCGGGGTCTGGAATGATAACGGCTCCCCATCCATTGAGCGACGCATCCGTGACGGCGGCCGATGCCTTTTCAGAGGACTTGATGATTCGCCTACGATTGTTCTCGATGTGTCGCAACCTCTCGCCCGAACCAACCGCTGCCGGCGGAAGGTTCGCCGGGGATGTCTTCAGCACAATCCCCGGTTAAGTGCGGATAACCGTCGTCGCACTGCCTTGATGAAAAAGTGGTATTCGCATAAACGCGTGCGCAATATGGCCGCCGCGGGCAAAAAGCGTGACGCCGTAACCTCCATTTCCGCGATGGTTAAATACTTCAGCGACGGCATGGCGCGCACAGACCAGACAAACCTGTCACTCAGGGATACCGCCCGGTGTGTGTGATCAAACAGCACCGCCAGGAAGGTGTACTGCGTGGCGCCCGATTCGCGGTCCTCCCCCATCGTGGCGTGACGCCTGTCCGCATTACGAAGCACTTGGGCTTCCCACAATGTCGCATCGCTTCTCGACCCTGCACTGCGTATATTACCGATCCAGACGTCGACACGCACCAATGGAGGTGCAGCCCAGAGAGAGTGAACCACCGTCGTCACCCTCGCAATTGCCAATGTAATCATCTGGAGAATCTCTGGGCCGGCCTTGTATCCCATTGGGAGCCGTGTGAGCTCCACCAGCGTGCCGTCCTCCACGCGGCACCGAAAGGGATGCCGAGTCTCCCGCGGTAAAGAGACTATGAAGGACGACTTTACATCCAGGCAGGAAGCGGCCTCAGCCATCACAGGTGACAAATAATGGGAACTATGGAAAAGAGGAACATGAGCCTCAGAAGGGTCCTCTCTGTTCTTGCCGCGTGGCCACGTGATCCGTCTTCGTCTCAAACCGGTGGTCTTCTACACC
>NW_912239.1:0-1196 GCF_000209065.1 Trypanosoma cruzi | reverse complement strand
GCAGAATTAACGTTATGTAAGTTGGCGACGTTAATGCAGCAGCGTGATTTTAATTTACTCATATTGGCCATCGAGGACGATCTCATATCAAAAGCCCTTGAAGATCATTCCTCGTTTGCATTTTTAAGTGCGGCCTTTGTAAAAGCAATAATACCGAAACTCACGGAGCTGAAAATAACAGCAAATGCTCCGCCACACCGTTGTGCGTTGAGAGTGCGTCCACATGAGCGCCCCTTCAAGCCCTGTCTTTTAGAGTGCCTGGAAAAATTTAAAAAGAAGATTAATATAGAGTATCGGGTGCTGTACAAACCGGAGGCTCAAAACTTTCCGCTGGTGGACGGCTTTTTCTTTTCGGACTCAAATCCGAAGACGTTGGTTGGGCTGCGGATGACGACGGCGGGTGGGCACCACACGACAACCAGCACTGTGCGGCAGTTCACTGAGTGCCTGGCGGCATATTTTAATGGTTGGGAGGAATTTTCTGAAGGATTGTCGTGGGAGATGATTTATGTGCAGCACGCAGACAGCACGCCGATGATTGAATGGCAGGGATGTGATGTCGTCAATTCCAATAATGTGAGCCGCGCTGAAAACCGAGAGATTGTGGCGTTCTGGGAGGAGGAGGTGCGCCAGTACCAAGTGTCAATATCATCCAGAGACTTTAAATAAAAAGAAGAAGCTCCCCCAACTGTGGAAGAACAACAACAACAGGAAACAGATTAGGAAATGAAAAGTGAAAGAGACATTTTGATTTGTGGTAATTTTTTTTGAAAAAAAAATATATTCAGACACTTGTGTGTGTGCATGCGGTGCGGGTGCACCAGCCCCATGCGGCAGCACCGCACACAAATGCCAAAAATGTTCAACGCGAGTGATAACAGCAGTGACAGAAGAAAATTAGGGAGGGATTGGGGAAATTTATATTTCTGGTGAAAAACATATTTCGAGTTGTTTAATACATGTGAATGTTACTTTTTTTTATACGGCACCGGTGCACCATCCCCTTTGGGAGTAAGACGCACAGATGCCAAAAAATTACAACGCGATATTCCTTCACAACGACAGAAAAACAAATCAGGGATGCCAGGGGTGTTTTAATAAATGGTAAGAAAATATTGAAGGATTTTTATAGTAATGTGAATTCTTCTGTCTGTAGACAAGACGTGATAACAGAATTGCTCTGTTATTAAGGAATT
>NW_912238.1:0-1195 GCF_000209065.1 Trypanosoma cruzi | reverse complement strand
TGTTGGACTCATAGATGCAAGGCCTGTAGTCGTACACGGTCCGGGCAATCATGAGTTCATCCCGCAACTCCATGATGTCCTGATCAAGACGCCACTTGTCAACGGCAAGATCCCTTGTAACGGATCCAATCCCGGTCGAGCCAAGAATATTGCCAACACGACGAGTCATGGAGAGACAATGGAACGACTCCTCCGCCCACACGGCATCCGAAAAGGCGTGAACCAATAAAACCGTCTCGGTAGAACCATTGAGGCTGTTGTTGGGGTTGCCTTTTTCCGCATTGTACGCTCGGCGCAACAACTGACTGAGTTTTGACTTGCCGAAGGGAATGCGTAGACGACTGCAGCGAATGCTGGAGACAATTCCGGCCGCCGACACCAGTGTTCGTTGGGCCCTTTCGTAGTGTAGCTGCGCGGTGGCGTCAATGCCACATAAAACGGGCCGTTCGGCATCTCCCAAGGCGACAAATGTCAGGGAGTTTGCATCCATATAATCTGCAAACTCCGCCTCACCATCATAGCGGTAAAGCTGCAGAACGACGGTGTCGGGCAAATACGAAGGAATTGCCTCCAGCTCAGGCGTTGGCTGCTTTTCACACAGCACGGAGGCAAAGTATTTCTCATAGTTTTTGACAATAGTGTCCATCGCCGCTCGAACGTCGCCGGCCGATGAGACACGAATTCGCGCCACCATTCGCACACGCGGTCCCTCCTTCACGGAGTCGACAATAACGCCGAGCTCGTTGTCGACGTTAAGGAGGTCTGCAAGGTGCTCTGTTGATCCAATGACGTAGCACGAGAGGGCAAAAATGCCCTTTTTGGCGGCCGACTGAATAACCTCAGTGATGACCCGGGCAGCATATCCTTCCCCGGCTGCAGAGCCGTACATGAGCTGTCGCTTTGGCGACGAACGCACGCCGTAGCTGAAGACCACCATGTTCTTGCGTTCCTGAATAAAGTTGGGGGCGGCAGTGGCAAACAGTTTTCGGAAGAGTGTACTTGCGTCCGGCCTGTCCAACGCCACATCGACGTCAAACGAGGCCTCAGCAACCGGAAATCCGGCATCCCTCAGGGGCTGGGGGCAATTGAACTGCACCGTGTTGCCATCCACTCGTATTGTCGCGGGGAGCGGCGAGGACGGCGTCGTGGTGGGGTGGGAGCAAAAAACGACCTTCGTCTCCATTGGAAGGATATC
>NW_912237.1:0-1195 GCF_000209065.1 Trypanosoma cruzi | reverse complement strand
GCTGTAGAGGAGGTACGAGCTGGCAGCCACCGACTTCCCGATCCCGGACGTCCCGATCAACAGACGCCGCACGGGTGAAGAATTGAGAGTCAAGTCAGAATTGCTGAACCACTCGGTGAGATCGTCAAGGACGATCTGCCACACTCGATCCACCTCGCAGTTAACAAAAAAGTCCTTCGAGGAATCCTGTATCGTATACCACGAGTACAGTCATCCCCTGTCCGAGGTGAGCACCATCAGCCTGAGACGTGCTGCACCGGACTGCTGCGCACCGTCATCCTTTTCGAAAGTTTCGCCAACTGCCTTGTACGTCCATGACTGCTGTGGTTCCCCCTTCTTCACCTCCATTACCGTCCCCTTTTTCTTTCGCTCATCGCCGTCGGGAATTTCCACGACATGGTGCCACCTCGCATTGTACACAGACTCGTACAATCCCTCCATTTTCATCGCTGCACTCATCCTCATTGGGTTCCTCACTTCCTCAAGGGCTGCATCCAAAAACCGTTTAGTGATGCCATGAACACTTTCTTTTACCTCCGGAGTGGCTAATGACCACCCCAGCAGCGTACTTACATGATTATAGTGGAGGTTCTTTATATCTTCCTCCATATTCATTTCACCCTTACAGCCCTCTCCATCCTCGCATAAGCATCGGTCATCTGCATTTCTTCCAACGCTCCCTTATCACGGATATACCTCGTGGGGTCCTTGAAAAACTCCTCCAGTAAGACATCCCGATTGGTGGCCACAACGCCCCTGCCGCCCAATTCCATCGTAAGAAAATCATTCAGCTTCTTTTCCTTGACGCGGACTCCTCCTTTAAACAGTACATCTTCGATCGTAGTGGAAATGGTAAATTTCATTTCTGCCTCACGCCGTTCTACTTTTACTATCTGAGTGAGGGCTGCGTTTAGTTTTCCCCTTGCAATAAGAGTGACCGTATCCTTTCCTCATAGTCCCTCCACTGCTCGAGCGAGAACACACCCTCGTGGTGAAGTTTGTACACCTGGTACTCTGTTAAATTAAAAATAATTCTAAGATGCCGCTGGTCTTGTACGTAAGCATCCGGCTCCTGAACAAACGTCTCCATAATGACGTTCCCTTTTTTTTTTCACAACCCACTCATCGCCCAATTTGCTCCGGAGGAAATCGTTCAGCTTCATGTCGGTCCTGAGAGTGTCTCCCTCCAGCAGAA
>NW_912236.1:0-1195 GCF_000209065.1 Trypanosoma cruzi | reverse complement strand
CGCTCGAGGTGATGCCGTGGGCCACCTCACCAGGATGTCGTGCAGTTGCCACCGTTGGTGTAAACGAGCAGGCGCACCGGGCGACGGTGCTGTGGGCACAACTGACGCCGGGGGAGGACGGCACACGACCATCTTTCCTGAGGGCCACAGCATCGTTCGGCGCACCCATAGCCGTCGGGTTGCGTTGCGGGAGGAGGAGGATTGCTCGCCCTAGCGACGAGTGGACGTGTGCGCTTTTCATTCCTGAGGTGGATCCGACGGCGGATGAATCGAACGGCACGCGACTGTGTTGACGAGTTGTGGAGAGAAACTGCGTTACGACCCGTCACCTCGGCAAGCGAAGGAAACGAAATGAGCTTGCGGATTCCCGCACAGCATGCGCTGCTTGTGAAAAGGGCAGGTGCTATTTGTAGAGCCTTGGAAGTGCCCGTCGCGGGATGGGCCGGCAGTGCCTTTTGCGGCGGTGTTGGACAAGCCGTCAGGGCGGGGATGGCGGTTCATCGCATGGCCAAAGGCAAGGAACGCCCATGAGGACGCCGGGGTCATGGTTGCTCTGCCATTTCACATTTCACTGTATCTTAGCGCAGTGTGGGACGAAGCTGCCGCTTTACTGGATCTGGATGTGTCTTTTTACGGGCGACTCTCTTGGCGGATATGCACGGGCGAGTTTCCACTGTCGAGTGGGATTTGTGGATCTCGTGGAATTGACTTGCCTACACACGGCCACGAGTGTTGTCCGGAAGTTCCCCGCACCCCCGCGAGGGTCTTGGCGGAGGACCCCGAGATGGTGCGACCGCAGTCTGTGGCGCCGCGCGTGGTAAGGACTTCTGCTTGGCTTTGCATTATCCGAACCAGTGGGCTGCGGAGGAGTGTGGTTCAGCGGGGCCACGGTGCGGCCAAGAAGTGGCGCCAACAGGAGAACAGGAGGCTCTCGCCAAGAGGTGTGAAGCCATCGGTGCATCCTCTAGCCGCGAGAAGAAGAGCGCCACCTTGAAGCACGATGCGAATACGAGGGTTGAGGGAGGCGGTGTGTCTCCGAACGCATGCAGCCGAGGGTGTGGATGGTGTGGCTCCCGTATGATGCTGCGCAGCAGTGCGGGGGAATCTCTCTTTTGACACTATCTCTTGTTTTTTTTTTAACATATTGCGTCCCCGACCGTTTGTGTCCTCACGATCCGGCAGACGTGCCGCCATA
>NW_912235.1:0-1195 GCF_000209065.1 Trypanosoma cruzi | reverse complement strand
AGCGCTTCGTCGGCTATGGAGCGTGCTGGCAGTGCGCATAAGCCATCGCTGGTAGCCATGGGCCATGGCACGCCGGTCTCTATGACTCTCTATTTGCTCAAGTGCCGTTTCATGCCTATGCAAACGAATAGCGCGCCGCCGTGCAGTGCCGCCAAGCCACCAAATCCAGTAGAAACGCATCGCGAGCAAACCCCACGCCAGCTTCTCACAAAGACAAGAAGTATGGGTGGAACATGTTGGAGGAGCACAGCTACTCGTTGCAGCCACCGGCGTGTCACCCTCCATCCAGGCCACGGGTACGTGCAGAAGGAGCGCAGCCACATGTAATCGACGACCTCTTCGTTTCCAAGTCACGTGCCTCCAGACCACCCAACACGACTGCTGCCGCCAAATCGCCGCCGCAGTGGTCAGCTTGTTGCACACAATGCACCGCTGGGCGTGATGATGCCAAGCGTTCCAACATCGCAGAAGAAGCGACCTCATGGTTCTCAAGCCCATCGCAGTCACATGTGCCCTCAGTTCACTTGCCGCATGGGACCACGTCCTCCAGGCCTCCATTGCGCGTCGAAGCGCCACCTTCACACAGTGCCCCTCCGCTGTCTCCGTGTTGGCTTTGTGCTGCTGGACTTCTCTATAGCGCCACTGCCACGCCCGAAAGAAAAGGAACGATCGGCGCCTCGCATGCCATTCTACCGCGAGACAGGCTTGCCAATGCCGCCTCTCTACAACCACTTTTCTCCGATGGCGCCAAAGGCGCAGTGCACGCGTCAGCAGCGCAGAGCGGTACGTGACGTGGGCGACAATCATCAACGACACAGATGCCCCATCGGCCGCATCCGTGTCAACGGAAAGAAGGTCGAGAAGCGGGCACCACCTGCTACGGACGTCGGTCTCCCCTGCGGCTGTCCCCGCCCCATGTGCCCTGCTGCTGCTGCTGAGACTCATGTATGCCACAACGCATCAAGCGCACCACCCGGACGCAACACCGGAATGGCCTCCCGACTCTCAATTAAGGTACACAAAAACCACCCTGCATGACACAATATTTTATTTTTTATTAATAATTTAAAAAAGATAGAAAGTAAACCTGTGTCGCAGAAGAGGGAAAAGGCAACATCCATACACATTCCACCAGCACCCATAAACGCCAAAGAGAAAAAGAGAACACTCAATTCAGCGAAAAACCCCGTGAGCC
>NW_912234.1:0-1195 GCF_000209065.1 Trypanosoma cruzi | reverse complement strand
GGTTGATTTTTTTGTTTTTTCCCTTGCCTCTTTTCCATTTGACTATAAAAAAGGATGAAAAGGCTTCGAATTTTAAAATTGGCGGGTTATGGGAGAAAACTCATATTACGCCCTGAAGCTACCAAGGATCCTTATCGATATCCATTAGGGTACGTGCCGCTTGATGGATCTGAACCGCTGGATAGCATTTGGGCGTTGGTGAAAAATGGTTTTTTTGTGGCTCCTTTAAATAAAATTGAGACTATTCACCGAGCCCATTTGGGGATTAGGTATTTAACACAATCAGAATATCCTGCAATTTCCGCAACCGACTTAGTGGGTTTACAGTTGAGATTAAAGGAATTATGTAGTCGTTTGCTGATTCGTCGGGACTTTTGGGTTTTAGAAGACTTTAATGATCCCGAACTGAACACGAGTTTTGGTATTCAAAACGTGTTTTTTGATAATTTTAAATGGTCTCAGGTTTTATGGAAGAGGTTTCAGGTTTTTGTCGAAGAGTACTTCCCTGTAATGGATCATACCCATCTAACGTACGATGAATACATTCAATTGTTGAGGAGCTTTTCGCATTTTGAGCAAGGGGCTACATTGGCTCCTCTCTTGCCAAGACGGCACAAGGTTCACCCACCATTTGGAGTTTCCGCACCTTCCAAACTCGATATGGAACCTCTCTTATTGTATATGCAATGGCTAAGAAATTTTAGGGGTCCTTTAATGTTAAACAAAGCACTTATTGTCTGGAGTGGTTGTGGTTCTGCTGCTTTTGCAACTAGGTATTGTGGAGTTCCTATTGTTCGGGGTGTTGATCCAAATCCAAGAGCTGTTTCCTCTAGTCGAAAGGATGCCCAACTTATGGGCAAGCAGTTTGATTCAATAAGTTTTCGAGTAAGTGAAATGCTTCCTGATATCAATGTTTATGAGGAATCCTCAAAGTTACGCAAGTGTGATTTGATATTTTTTTATCCTGATCAAGGATCTCTTAATTCTTTCTTTGCAGAAGCAGACAATGGGTACGCGCCCGGGATGAACGGATTTGCAGGTCAATTGGAGCAATTTTTTGATGAAGCAGATAAGCATCTTGCAGAGTCTGGCGTAATAGCTATTTGTTGCACGAATCTTTATTCTATTTTGAAGCCTCATGAACCAAATCCTATAGAATATGAAATTAAAGTAAACAGAAGATGGATTCTTTTGG
>NW_912233.1:0-1195 GCF_000209065.1 Trypanosoma cruzi | reverse complement strand
CTTTTTTCCGTGCTGAAGCCGATGAACTGCACGAGGGGCCACCGGCAGCAGACTGCCCTGCCAGCCACGTGTGAGCAGCGGATCCATGCACACCACCGACGCTCCATCGCAAGAGCGTGTGCGATCACGGTGGCTTTGTGGACGTCAGCCCACCGAAGAATGTGTGAAGCAAACGGCTGACTGCACACGAGGAAAATATGTGCGTGCACTGTGCCGTGTTTCGGCGTCGATGGCAGAGCGACAGGAAGCCCGTGCTGGCAACTGAGATGCTTGCGTTGCGAGGGATGTCGGTGTTGATTTTGGATCGTCGAGGGTGAAGTGATTTTGCTGCTGCCCGTGTGTGTGGCCACTCCGGCGGAGGGCGAACACAAAAGGGAGGGATGCAGGCGCTGCGTGTGTGTGTGCGGGTACCATGCAACAACGTCACAACAAATATGCTGCGACTCGGTGACCCTCACATAGCTGTGGTCCTCACGAACAGCCGAGGCACAGCCCACATCGATGCACTTAGTGGACGGAGTGAGGCATCTTTTGAGGCGCTGCAGGGAACAGGATGTGTTGACGCAGCCACGACGTGCATGGAGTGTCACGATTGCACAGTCAGCTGTGGCTGGTGGAATAATTGCTTCTCGGAGGAAACAGAGAGAGAGAGAGAGCTGCTCCTGCTGCTGGCGTCGTTGCTGCCTTTCGTGGCCTCCCATGCCGATTATTGTCTGTCCGCTGATCATGGGTGGCATGCCTCCACTAGTGACGTCGTCTGCAGGCATTCCACAGCACCAGTGAAACACACATCACGTCGCATGCTTTGGCTGTGGACATGGTGTTGTGAGTGCAGCCGGCATTATTTTGCCCGACTCCTTTTCACTGCTTTGCGACAAATGGATGCGTCGCCGCCCGAGTCATTCACTGCAGCTCCGTGTGTTGTACTGCCAGCACAAGACTCTCTTGTTGTCTGACGCCTGGCTGACAGTCAAACACCACAGCGTTGGGGCATGCAAGGATGTGGACTGCCGCTCACGGTGTTGGGCACCGCTGTTTGGACGCGGCGGCCACACGGGCGGATGTATTGTGGCGCAACCAAATGCGTGGAATACGCGGAATCACAGCGGCTGCAACAATATCAGCGGTGTGGCACCACGGAATATGTGAGAGGGGGTGATGCATGATGAATCACAGAGGGCGGCATGCGAGGGAA
>NW_912232.1:0-1195 GCF_000209065.1 Trypanosoma cruzi | reverse complement strand
AAACGATCAGCCGAGTGCAGCACCGTGTGGGCAAGAGCTCGCGAAATTCCTCCAAGCAGCGGATAGTTCAGAGTTGTTTGGTGTCCAGTGTGTGAACACGCAAACAGATATTGACAGAGAGTGCCTCTGACTCCCACCATTCACAATCGGAAACAAAAATTTGGACCACAACGTGTGATGCAGCAGCCGCTCGAAAACGATCAGCCGAGTGCAGCACCCGTGTGGGCAAGAGCTCGCGAAATTCCTCCAAGCAGCGGATAGTTCAGGGTTGTTTGGTGTCCAAGTGTGTGAACACGCAAACAGATATTGACAGAGAGTGCCTCTGACTCCCAACATTCACAATCGGGAAACAAAAATTTGGACCACACGTTGTGATGCAGCAGCCGCTCGAAAACGATCAGCCGAGTGCAGCACCCGTGTGGGCAAGAGCTCGCGAAATTCCTCCAAGCAGCGGATAGTTCAGGGTTGTTTGGTGTCCAGTGTGTGAACACGCAAACAGATATTGACAGAGAGTGTCTCTGACTCCCACCATTCACAATTGGAAACAAAAATTCAGACCACAACGTGTGATGCAGCAGCCGCTCGAAAACGATCAGCCGAGTGCAGCACCCGTGTGGGCAAGAGCTCGCGAAATTCCTCCAAGCAGCCGACAATTCAGGGTTGTTTGGTGTCCAGTGTGTGAACACGCAAACAGATATTGAAAGAGAGTGTCTCTGACTCCCACCATTCACAATTGGAAACAAAAATTTAGACCACAACGTGTGATGCAGCAGCCGCTCGAAAACGATCAGCCGAGTGCAGCACCCGTGTGGGCAAGAGCTCGCGAAATTCCTCCAAGCAGCCGACAATTCAGGGTTGTTTGGTGTCCAGTGTGTGAACACGCAAACAGATAGTGACAGAGAGTGTCTCTGACTCCCACCATTCACAATCGGAAACAAAAATTTAGACCACAACGTGTGATGCAGCAGCCGCTCGAAAACGATCAGCCGAGTGCAGCACCCGTGTGGGCAAGAGCTCGCGAAATTCCTCCAAGCAGCGGATAATTCAGGGTTGTTTGGTGTCCAGTGTGTGAACACGCAAACAGATATTGACAGAGACTGCCTCTGACTCCCACCATTCACAATCGGAAACAAAAATTTGGACCACAACGTGTGATGCAGCCGCCGCTCGAAAACGATCAGCCGAGTGCAGCACC
>NW_912231.1:0-1195 GCF_000209065.1 Trypanosoma cruzi | reverse complement strand
TGCGGGCCAGCCTTCACGCGGTGCAACACGCCACACCCAACAGGGAATGACAGACAGGCGGAGAGAGAGAGAGAGAGGAAGATGAATGCCGTCAAGAGGCACTCACGATCAACATGGCCCGTGAGCATGCGGCCACTCCACGCGGGAACACAGAAGAGGATGACAGAGGAAAAAATGCAAAAGGCAGCATAACACACGGAAGAAACAAACGACAGGCGGGAAAAGCACCGCCACGGTCCTCATCCTGGCCGGCAACTCCACACCAGCCCTCACAAACACACACACACCATCGCAGTGCTGTCAGTCCACGGGTGAGAGGATTCGGTCCTCCACACAAAAAACTCACATACCGCCAGCAGTCACACACAATGGACAAGGACGAGGAGGAACAACACACAGCCTCCAGTTCAATCCCACAGCCAACGGGATACGGCCACGGCCCCGCAGCCAATGCACACCGAGCAAGCAATCACACAAAGAGCCACGGGCGGAAGCGGACCCTCATCCATCCATGACGTGGCACCTCACTCCACGCGGTCACACGGAGCGCACCATTTCTCAATAGTTCTTATTCGTCACCCATCCCCTAAAGATGCTTCTGTTAGTGATGGACCTTAGAACACAATAGAAGAAAACGGACAATGCGATAACGCCGTGACAGCGCCAGCCACAATGATTTTCTCATACCGGGCAATTCTCCAATTATGCCTCGTGTGCAAACACACAATCAACACACTATATAAAAATCACCCAATGTTTTTCAGCAAAAAACAAACAACTCCAATCCCTCCATAATTTCTTCTGTCATTGTTAAGTTCGATAGCGTTGGTCATTCTTGACATTTGTGTGCTATGCCACCGCCCGGTGCTGGTGCACCTGCACCGTATGCACACAAAATTATCAAAAAACATATGAATCTCACAATATTTTTTTACCACAAATCAAAACTGCCCCTTTCCCTCCCCAATTCGTTTTCCTATTTCGACGGTTCTTCCAAACTGCGGAGTGCTTCGTCCCTTCAAAAGTCTCTGGATAATATTGACACTTGGTACTGGCGCCCTTTTCCTTCCAGAACGCCGAATTCTCACGGCTTTCAGCGCGGCTCACATTGTCGGAGTTGTCGACATCACATCCCTGCCATTTTGATATCATTTTGCTGGCTGCATGCTGCACATAAATAATCTCCCACGACATT
>NW_912230.1:0-1195 GCF_000209065.1 Trypanosoma cruzi | reverse complement strand
CAACTGCAAAGAACCTATTTGTCTATTTCATTACCCAGGTACAATAAAACTTTTTCAATCTCTCCTTCTTTCTTTTGTCCCTCTTTCTCTCAATCTCTCTCTCCGTCTCTTTCTCTATTTATCTGTAATGTCATGGTCTTCTCTTTCATGTATACATGTGTATTTTACTTTTCTCTCCCCCCTTTGCCGCCATGCATTTCTCAAGCTTGTCTCTATAAGGGTAAGAACCGAGCCCCTGACGCAAGGGGTGAAAAGGCGCAACATAACATCCACTGAAACGCCTCACTCTTCCCCATGAGTGAGACACCGTCCTCCAAAACATGCACCGCTCCAGCGAGTGGTTCCTTTGTCAGTATCGACTTCAACTGGATCCCATCCTCTATATCATAGAAGGGTATCGATGCCCCAAGTGTTGGGCAGCCCACCTCAACAGAGTGCGGAGAGTAAGACCCAAGTGACTGCTGCGCCTTTGAGAGAAGTACCATGAGGTGATTGTCACCCTCTGCAAGTTCACGAGCTTTCGTAAAGGTGGGGTTAAGAAAATTTGGAAAACGGTACACCTTGACGCACATCAAAGCCGCAAGAAGAAACACCTGGGCAAGAAACCTTCGCACAGCTGCGGAGTGTGCGCCATTGCCAGTAATCGTCGTTGAGAATCCTGTTGGCGTCGTAGAATTCGCGCCTTTGGAAGCTGATTGAATCGGCAGACTCACGTAACACGTGGCGGAAAAGGCCTGGTTCAAGTAAAAGACGGCATTGGGACTGTCGATGTCTTGCAACGCCGCCTGAAGAACGCTATCTATAAAATTGCTCATCGTGTGCAGAAGTTCTTCACTCGTCACGGTTCCCACGGGCGTCTTTGGTGACAGAGCCATGGCAGCCAGCTGATTGATGGACCCAAGTCCATCTGTGGCGTGTTTCCGCTGGATACTCTCCGCATCCAGCGGTAGTTGAAGACGCTGACACTCTAAAAGAAGCTGTTCATGAAAAGTTTTCATCCTCTCGTTCACAGGTGCAGGGACGGCATTTGTGTCAACCGAGCGTGTCTTCTCTTCAGCCTCTTGATAAAAAGCCAAGACGGTAGCGAGGCCATCGTGGGGATTAGAGTGGCGTGTTGCGCAAATCAATGCCGTATCCCACTGGCGCTGTCGACATGACAGCAACATGGAGAGACGATAACCGGCATCAATGGTCG
>NW_912229.1:0-1195 GCF_000209065.1 Trypanosoma cruzi | reverse complement strand
CGCCCTCCGACGCAACCACGCGCGCACTCGCGTACAATGCATATTCGCCACCGAACACAGCCGCGTCCAGCGCGGCACCGCCACCGACGAGCTCCAGCACCGCGCCGTCCACCACCACCGTCCGCCCACCAGTCATCACCGTCACGAGGGCCACGCCGGACACAACCAGCACGGACCGCACAAGCCGCAGGCCCGACAGCACCAGCACCGGTGCGTACGGCGAGGACTGCGAGCCGGAAAGATACACAAGCGGCGTCGGCCTCGCGGAAACCAGTAGGGTGTCCGTCACCGTCAGCGCGGACCCCGCAGGGAACGTGCCGCTCAGCACAAGCGCACCGTTCAGCGCCTCCACGTCGCACACGGACAGCTCCACCGGCCCGCCCTCGTCGCTCCCCGCAGCCACCGCACCGCGCAACGCTCCACCGCCCATCACGTACAGCACGGCGCCGTTACGCAGCGACACGTTCTGCACAAC
This sequence comes from Trypanosoma cruzi, assembly GCF_000209065.1. NCBI lineage: Eukaryota > Euglenozoa > Kinetoplastea > Trypanosomatida > Trypanosomatidae > Trypanosoma > Trypanosoma cruzi. The sequence goes on along the minus strand of NW_912229.1, from coordinate 720 downwards.
GATCCGCACGCCGTCTCGCGCCATCCACGGCACGTAGAGCACAGGACTCACGCCGTCCAGCACAACGTGGCGCAGCGTCACCTCGCTCGCACCGGCAGGCACAACGAACACCGACCGCACCGTCAAGTTCTCGCGGACGAACACACTCGACGCGGTGCCCGCAGCGGGCGGCAGTGCGGGAGCTCCCACAGGCACGCACGCCTCGCCGTACCCCCCGCTGCCGCACGCGCACACGCACACACCGTCCTTCATGCTCGCCGTCGCCGTCCCGGGCGCGTAGCAGTACGTGTCCCTGTCGCAGACGTCGCACCCAGCAACGTCGATGCTCCCAGCGTCGCCAAAACCTGCCGCTGCGTACTCCTCCGCCGTCGACAGGACACGTCCACCAGCGTCGTTGCATGCCACCCTCAAATGCGCCCCAGTCGAAAGCGACAGGCTTACCGACAGCATCCGAGGCAGCAGCGCTCGGTTGCGAACAAAGCTCAGCGTGCTCCCAGCAGCGGTCACGGCGCCAGCGGCGTAGAGCATCTCCCTCGAGGCGCCGTCGTGCACGTTGCCCTTCACCAGCAGCATCGACCCGCCGGCCAGGCTCACCGTCGAATTAAGCGCCACCGCGTAGTCCCCCGTCGACGCAAAGTCGCTCCGCACAAGCGCCACGGCGGAGCCCGACACGCTCACAGCCCCGCGCACAGACACCGCGTGCTGCACAGCAGGAAGTCG
>NW_912228.1:0-1195 GCF_000209065.1 Trypanosoma cruzi | reverse complement strand
CATGCAAGGGGACACACACACACAGAGAGAGAAGGAAGAGTGTGTGTGCGGGCGGTGCATGGCTCTCTCACACTCACTCTCACGCGGCCACCACCGCAGCCGCAGCCGCACAAACCACGAAACAGATGGAATCAGTGCGATTGCAGAACTCGCACACCGTCCTGCAAACCAGAAGTTTAAAAAGCAATATGAAACAAGAATTCAAAAAAAAATGGAAAAAACTTAGGCTTCTGCGGGAATCGAACCCGCGTCCCCGGATGACATTGTGAGCGTGTTTGCCACTGAGCTATAAAAATGCGGTCGCGCGACCCCTTTTCACGTAAAGTATTAATTTCGATCTTCGAACAATCGAGCACATTTGCGTTGTCCTCTGGAAAACGAAAACGACATGTTTAGGGTGCACCGCCGCAGCGTGGTTACTACGATAAGTTCGTCATATATCTCTCGTACGGGGCCGCAGCCGCAGCGTGGTTACTACGATAAGTCGTCATATATCTCTCGTACGGGGCCGCAGCCGCAGCGTGGTTACTACGATAAGTCGTCATATATCTCTCGTACGGGGCCGCAGCCGCAGCGTGGTTACTACGATAAGTCGTCATATATCTCTCGTACGGGGCCGCAGCCGCAGCGTGGTTACTACGATAAGTCGTCATATATCTCTCGTACGGGGCCGCAGCCGCAGCGTGGTTACTACGATTCGTCGTGTTGTATCCAACGTCCGGGGCAGCCGCTGCAACTTGGATAATTCGACACGTCGTCCTGTATCTAACGTCCGGGGCAGCCGCTGCAAACTTGGATAATTCGACACGTCGTGTTGTATCCAACGTCCGGGGCCACCGCCCTACCATTTTTTATTTCTTGCAGCGGCCAACCCCGGCAGTAAGGACAAAAAAAAGAATCGCGTTTTCTTTAATGTTTTTCCTGTTTGGGGGCGGGGATCTTTGTTTTCTATGATTGTCTCTTTTTTTTTGTCTGTTACAGGTTGGTTTTTAGGAGGCTTGATGTGCCTGCTGGGTGATCGCCGGCTTTTTTATTGGTGATTGCGTATTTTTGGCTTACCGGTGTGCCGCTCAGCGCCATTTTGTTTTACTTCTTTTCTGCTTATTGGGGCGTGTTGTTATTCGTCACGCGTCAGCACACACCGAGCAACATGTCAAAAAAAAACAAAATGCAGACTTTTTCCCCCCTCGCGAGG
>NW_912227.1:0-1195 GCF_000209065.1 Trypanosoma cruzi | reverse complement strand
CTATTCACCTAAACTGCCACCACACATCACCGTGCACGCACCTCCTCGTGCTCAAAGCAAGAGTAGAATGTTCATTTCCCAAAATTAGTGATATGTTCAACAATGGAGCGTGTGGGACGTCCAAAGACGTCGTACAAACATTACGCGGAACAAGGGTCCCGGACTGTGCAGGTGGGCTACGCCTGCTCTACATCCCCCCGCTCTCGTTGTTGCTGCTGCTGCTGTTTTTGTTCCTGCTGGCCGGACCCCTCCGCCTTCAGGTTCTCGTGGATGCGCTTCAGCGTCCAGTCAAACACGTAGTCCACGTGGTACCCCTCCCTAATGAAGAGCTCTCGGAAGAGCCGTTTCAGGTAGCTGTAGTCCGGCTTGTCCTCGAAGCGCAGGCTTCGGGTGTAGTTGAGGTACGCGGCGAACTCCGCGGGAAAGCCCTTGCACAGCGTCTCCACGGGCGTTGTCTGCTTGCGCTCGGATATGCGAGAGTACTTTTCCTGCTTCGTGTGCGCTTTCAGGCCCTGCCACGGCAGTGAGCCACGCAAGAAATACATCAGGATGTAGCCGATGCCCTCCAGGTCGTCGCGACGGCTCTGCTCAATGCCAAGATGCGTGTTGATCGAGCAGTACCGTGCCGTTCCCGTCAGGCTTTTCCCCTCCTTGTACGGGATGTGCTGGTGCGTGCGGGGGTCGCGGTACTTCTTGGCGAGACCAAAATCAACGACGTAGACGTGGTGCCCCTTCTTCCCGGTGCCCATCAAGAAATTGTCCGGCTTCATGTCGCGGTGGATGACGCTCTTGCTGTGGACAAAATCGATGCGCGCAATCATCTGCTCCGCCAGCATCAGCGTTGTCTTCAGCGACAGCTTCCTATCACAGAAGCTGAAGAGGTCCTCGAGCGAGGGCCCCAGCAGGTCCATCACCATCACGTTGAACTCGCCCTCCACGCCATAAAAAAGAATGTTGGGGATGCCCACGACCCCGCCGCCTGCGTTGAGAATGCGGTAGAATCGGGCCTCAAAGGCGAGCTGTGGATGGCGCGTCTTCGCCTGCTCCAGCTTGATGGCCACGGTCTCGCCCGTCTGTATGTTTGTGCCGCGGAAGATCTCGCCGAACGACCCCGCCCCTATCTTCTGGCCGAGGCGGAAGCGGTTACCCACTCGAAGCTCTAAGCTCATCGTGTGTTGCGTGAGGTGTTTGTGTG
>NW_912226.1:0-1195 GCF_000209065.1 Trypanosoma cruzi | reverse complement strand
TGTCCTCGCGCTCCTCGCCGACCAGCTCACCGCGAGCGGCGTCCTCCTCCGCGGCTAGCGCCTCCACTGCTCGCTCATGCGTCGCGCTCCCGTACTCCTCTCCAAGCTCGTCCACAGCCGCAGCCTCGCCGCGCTCCAGGCGGCGGCGCACCGCTCCCTCCTCGGAATCCACGGCATCGCGGTGCAATCCACACGTGCCCTCGCGCTCCTCGCCGACCAGCTGACCGCGAGCGGCGTCCTCCTCCGCGGCTAGCGCCTCCACTGCTCGCTCGTGCGTCGCGCTCCTGTACTCCTCTCCAAGCTCGTCCACAGCCGCAGCCTCGCCGCGCTCCAGGCAGCGGCGCACCGCTCCCTCCTCGGAATCCACGGCATCGCGGTGCAATCCACACATGTCCTCGCGCTCCTCGCCGACCAGCTGACCGCGAGCGGCGTCCTCCTCCGCGGCTAGCGCCTCCACTGCTCGCTCATGCGTCGCGCTCCTGTACTCCTCTCCAAGCTCGTCCACAGCCGCCGCCTCGCCGCGCTCCAGGCAGCGGCGCACCGCTCTCTCCTCGGAATCCACGGCATCGCGGTGCAATCCACACGTGCCCTCGCGCTCCTCGCCGACCAGCTCACCGCGAGCGGCGTCCTCCTCCGCGGCTAGCGCCTCCACTGCTCGCTCATGCGTCGCGCTCCCGTACTCCTCTCCAAGCTCGTCCACAGCCGCAGCCTCGCCGCGCTCCAGGCAGCGGCGCACCGCTCCCTCCTCGGAATCCACGGCATCGCGGTGCAATCCACACATGTCCTCGCGCTCCTCGCCGACCAGCTGACCGCGAGCGGCGTCCTCCTCCGCGGCTAGCGCCTCCACTGCTCGCTCATGCGTCGCGCTCCTGTACTCCTCTCCAAGCTCGTCCACAGCCGCCGCCTCGCCGCGCTCCAGGCAGCGGCGCACCGCTCTCTCCTCGGAATCCACGGCATCGCGGTGCAATCCACACATGTCCTCGCGCTCCTCGCCGACCAGCTGACCGCGAGCGGCGTCCTCCTCCGCGGCTAGCGCCTCCACTGCTCGCTCATGCGTCGCGCTCCTGTACTCCTCTCCAAGCTCGTCCACAGCCGCCGCCTCGCCGCGCTCCAGGCAGCGGCGCACCGCTCCCTCCTCAGAATCCACGGCATCGCGGTGCAATCCACACATGTCCCTCGCGCTCCTCGCCGACCA
>NW_912225.1:0-1195 GCF_000209065.1 Trypanosoma cruzi | reverse complement strand
AGCCGCATGGCTTGCAGTCATGGCCCGGTTGCCGTTGCCGTCGACGCCAGCAGCTGGATGACCTACACGGGCGGCGTTATGACGAGCTGCGTCTCCGAGCAGCTGGATCACGGCGTTCTTCTCGTCGGCTACAATGACAGCGCCGCAGTGCCGTACTGGATCATCAAGAACTCGTGGACCACGCAGTGGGGCGAGGAAGGCTACATCCGCATTGCAAAGGGCTCGAACCAGTGCCTTGTCAAGGAGGAGGCGAGCTCCGCGGTGGTCGGTGGTCCCGGACCCACTCCCGAGCCAACCACCACGACAACCACAAGTGCCCCAGGACCGTCCCCATCGTACTTTGTGCAGATGTCCTGCACTGACGCTGCGTGCATTGTCGGGTGCGAGAACGTGACGTTACCGACCGGTCAGTGTCTCCTGACCACCAGCGGCGTCTCTGCCATTGTCACGTGCGGTGCTGAGACTCTCACAGAAGAAGTCTTCCTTACGAGTACGCACTGCAGCGGCCCATCGGTGAGGTCCTCTGTTCCTCTCAACAAATGCAACCGGCTTTTAAGAGGCTCCGTTGAGTTCTTCTGCGGCTCCAGCTCCAGTGGCCGACTGGCCGACGTGGACAGGCAGCGTCGCCATCAGCCATACCACAGCCGTCATCGCCGCCTCTGAGGGCACACTTTGTTTCTGATGCTGCCTTTTCTCTCATTTTACTTTTTTATTATTATTGAGCGAGCGTCGGTGCTGCGGCAAACTGGGCAAATAAGTCCCAGTGGAGTGGATTGTTTATTGATTTGCTCCATGTATGTGTTTTCTTTTTTGTGCACAACTGCAAATATGTGTCCGCGATCGACGTCTCAGCCACGCGTGTGTTTTTTCTATTATATGCTTCTGTTGAGCGCCCGAGCATTCCCCACTGTGGCTGAACCCACCGCCGTCCCCGACTGTCACCCGACCATGCGGGGCGGGGTGGCGTGGCAACGCTCCTTTGCCGCGGCGTGCACATACACGCGCGCATGCTTCTTCTCTCCACGTCAACGCCCGCACACCACCACAGTCTGAAGGTGACGCTGTTGAAGGCACACAAGGAAGGAAACACACCCACACAAGCAGTAATGTCTGGCTGGGCGCGTGCGCTGTTGCTCGCGGCCGTCCTGGTCGTCATGGCGTGCCTCGTCCCCGCGGCGACGGCGAGCCTGCATGC
>NW_912224.1:0-1195 GCF_000209065.1 Trypanosoma cruzi | reverse complement strand
GTTTTTTTCCTTTTTTTTTGGAATCTTGTTTCTTATTGCTTTTTAAACTTCTGGTTTGCAGGACGGTGTGCGAGTTCTGCAATCGCACTGATTCCATCAGTTTCGTGGTGTGTGCGGCTGCGGCTGCGGTGGTGGCCGCGTGAGAGTGAGTGAGAGAGCGCCATGCACCGCCCGCACACACACTCGTCTTTCACCCACTCTCTGTGTGTGTCCCCTTGCATGGACTCTCGCCCTCACCTCATCCCACGAAGCACACACATAATGTGCCCATTGTATATATTGCATGCACACCCATGCAGGCCCGTTGGTGCTCTCTTTTGCACGACACGCACCGCTGCCGTCCTGCCTGACTGCATGGGCGGAGCACCGTAACTGTTTCTGTTTTGTTTTTATTTGCTTGAGTGGGCAACCTCTCTCTCTCTCCCTGTGTGTGTGTTTTGCTTTACGGGAGCAATGAGAGTGTGTGCGCTGGTCGTCCCACGCTTCGGCTTTTTGTTTTGTTTTTCATTGTTTTGTGGTTGAGAGCACCCATTCCGCGGGCTGCGTGTGTGTGTTTGTGTGTGATGATATGAGTAATTTGTGCGTGTGTGCTATCTGCCTCTCTCTGCCGTTGCTTTCTTCAGACTCTCTTGTGGCGCACAGCTGCTCCGCAAGTATAGGCGCTGCCAAACACACATGCACACACACACGCCATTATGCATACTCTGTAGAGCGGCGTGATAGCTGAGAATGCACGCACGCAGAAGATTCTGGCTGCGACGTCCCTCGCGAGGAGGGAGGACGGGAGCCTGCGATTTATTTTTTGACACGTTGCTGGCGTGCAGTCTATTGGGTGGTGTGGCTTAGGGTGCCAGGGACAAGTGCGGATTGCTTCTTGTCCAGCTGCTGCACGTGCCAATTTGTATCTCCCATGCTGAGTATACTTTGGTCAGGGATTCCTTGCCTGTGTGGGTGATTTGCGCTGGAAGGGACAACAGTAAAATGACTGGCGAGAGCGCGTGGGCTTTGCAAGGGGCGGTTGTGCTCTTTTGCATTCCGCTGGTTGTTTTGTGTGTGGGCAGTCGCCGCTCGGTGTGTGCTGACGCGTGGCAGAAGCACCCGCCGTGACTCCTCCTGCTGGTGGTGGCAGTCGCTGTGTGTTCCAGGTGCACTGTTCTCCCTTCTGCTGTTCCGTGTGTCTGCGTGCGTGAGTTGT
>NW_912222.1:0-1194 GCF_000209065.1 Trypanosoma cruzi | reverse complement strand
CTCCTTCGCCGTTGGCTTTAACAGGATGGTGTGCTCAACTGTGCTGTGTAGCAGCCCTTCACGTCACACAGTGGAGGATACCTGTTGACAGCCCCCGCCTCCACCAGCTGGTTCAGGTTGAGAAGGTGCCTGTCGTAGCCGTCACGGTCAAGCCACTTACGCGCAAAGGCCAGCGTTCCGTACGTCTTGTTGATGTGCTTCAGCAAGTGTTGGGCCTTTTCAGAGCGCAACTGTGTTTTATCGCCCCCTGGTACCATCATGTAATGTGAGCACTCCATATCTTCCTGAACGACACCTCGTCCTGTGGAACCAAATGTCTCAATGGCAAACAGCTCACCCTCCTCCATTTTAATCGCCTCCCCACCACGCACAATGGGCACGGATTTGCCGCTGTGGATGACATACGGCCCAATGTTGTGACCGCAGAGATTACGGATGCTCTTGACAGGGTACACCTTGCCTTTGATCTCCACCTCGTAGGATTCCATCACTTCCTGGATGGCCTCGCCAATATCGCACAGACGCACATCAATGCCAGCCTGTTTAATACCCTCGTAGGTGGCTGATTTTACCGCCTCCAGTAATGGGGCATACTCATCGTTAAATGCTACTGTCCACGCACAGTCAACAATCCTGCCGTTGATTTGGGTTCCGAAGTCCACCTTCATCACGTCATCGTAAGTCAGAACCGTCTTGTCGCCTGTGTTCGGTGTGTAATGCGCGGCGACGTGGTTTAGCGAGCAGCCAGTCGGAAAAGCCTGTCCGCGCGTAAGACCGTCCTTCATTATAAGCTCCTCTACCTTCCGTTCAATGCGATCCGTCATGGAGATGAGTGAGATGCCAGGTTTAATGAAGCTCTGGGCGTAGCGACGCACCTGACGATGCACCTCCGCAGCATGACGAAGCTCTTGAACCTCCTGCTCGGTCGCCCTCTCCATCGCTCTCTTCTCCTCGCTACTGTGTCGATAGGCATTGACCTCACCTGGATGTTCGCAAATCTCACCTGGAGGGAAGTTCCCACTAGTGAACTGCATGCACACAGGAACAGTTGGCTCTGGCCACGTCTGCCGCTTCATGCCTGGCGCCACCTGCGGATACGGATTGTCGACGTGATCGGCGGTACTGACTACCTTGACGCCCGTCCCGTCATCCCGCACCTCCTCCGTTGCACTTGTTTTTTTCTGCTGCTGCTTC
>NW_912221.1:0-1194 GCF_000209065.1 Trypanosoma cruzi | reverse complement strand
AGCGGTGAGAAGGCGTTGAAATGACGAATGCGGTGGTGACTCCTTGGACGGTGGAGGGGGATGTGGATTACGACAAGCTCATCAAGGAATTTGGAAGCCATCCAATCGACACCGCGCTGCTTGAGCGGCTGGAGCGGGTCATTGGGAAGAAACCGCACCACTTCCTCCGTCGAGGCATATTCTTTTCCCACCGTGACATGAATCTTTTGCTTGATGTGTATGAGTCGGGGCAGCCGTTTTACCTCTACACAGGGCGAGGCCCGAGCAGCGAATCGATGCACATGGGCCATTTAATTCCTTTTATTTTTACCAAGTGGTTGCAAGATGCGTTTAAAGTACCGCTTGTCATCCAAATGACCGACGATGAAAAGTTTTTTTTCCGCAACATTGACATGGAGCAGATCGAGAAAATGACGACAGAGAACATCAAGGACATTATAGCCATGGGGTTTGATCCGGAACTAACTTTTATATTCCGCGACTTTGATTACATGGGACAAATGTATCGCACCGTGGCGGAAATTGAGCGGACGTTTACGGCGAGTCAAGTGCGAGGTTGTTTTGGGTTCAAAATGGAGGACAACTGTGGGCGTTGGATGTTTCCAGCGATTCAGGCCGCCCCGTCCTTTTCAGTGGCCTTCCCGCACATATTCCCGCCGTCGAAGGGAAACGTGTTTTGCCTGATTCCGCAGGCCATTGATCAGGACCCGTACTTCCGCCTCACACGCGACATTGCCCCGCGCCTGGGTTTTTTAAAACCGGCAGTGATTCACTCAAAGTTTTTTCCCGGTCTCAGCGGCTCTAAGGGGAAGATGAGCTCTTCAACGGGAGCGGCGGTGCTTCTCACGGACACGGAGAAGATGGTGAAGGATAAAATTAACAAACACGCCTTTAGCGGGGGTGGCGCAACAAAGGAGGAGCAGCTTCTTCTTGGGGCGAACGCCGATGTGGACGTGCCTATTCAGTGGATGAGTTTCTTTATGGAGGATGATGAGTCACTTGCACGGATCCGAAAAGATTACATGCTTGGACGCATCATGACGGGGGAAGTAAAGAAGGTGCTGATAGAAATTGTGAGCAACATTGTGAAGCAGCATCAGGAGGCGCGGAAAAAGGTGACCGATGACGACGTGAAGTTTTTCACAAGCATTCGTCCCATGGGGCCAGGAAAACCTAATAATGTTGGTTAAAATG
>NW_912220.1:0-1194 GCF_000209065.1 Trypanosoma cruzi | reverse complement strand
TCATAGAGACGGAACTCATCGACAAACTTCCGCTTCTTCTAGGCCCCGTCTCCAGAAAATGAATAACAGACTCCACACCACTTCCTCCCCACTCATCGGCAAACCGAATTCTGGCCCCGTTCCGTAAGTCGTAGCCCTCCACAAATGCAAAAAGCGGTCCGAAGGGTCCAAAAGACGAGGGAAACGACATCCGGTGAGGGCGTGCGGCAAAAGCGTCAAGATCTTCTGGCCCCGCGTACGACCGCCACGTCCTCCCACCATCAACGCTGATCTGTGCCATCAACTGCATGGACGCACTCCTGATCCCCACAGAACCATTAAACTGAGCTCCAGCAATGGCCAGCAGCATCCCGTCCACATTCACAAGATGGGGATTGCGGAAAATGTGGCCAGCGGCCGCTGTGTTTGCGACTGGATACTCCCTTGGCAACCGCTCCAAACTGTGTCTCCCATAGGAATCGCCCACTCCCGTTCCATAGTTTTGGGCCTGCACAGGCCCCACGGCGGCGCACGCCAAAAAGAAAAGGAGGAGCAGCACCGCGGAAGCAAACACACGCCGGGACATGTTGGGCCTCTGCGGCTCACTCTCTCTTCCTTCACTCCTCCTCCCGCTGGATCCGGTCATGCGGCGACAGTTGTGTGTGCGGGGCGCCTTAACAGCTGCAGCAACACGTGAGAGCATACAAATATTTGCTTGTGTGGGCGGTGTGTGTGTGCTGTTTTTGTTCCTTTCAGGGCCTTCGAATTTCACGGTGGCGATTCGCGCTTGTGTTCCTTCTTTCCTAGCGTGTCCGTGTGCATGAGTTGGAGAGAAAAGAGAGTACAGCAGCAACAGCGGCAATACACCAGACACGTCAGTGGGGAGCAGAGCAGGGCACCCACGCAGAGAGCGAGCCATAAGACAATCCGGAAGGGACAGCACGGAGGACCATCGCCCACAGAAAAGAGCAGCAACACGGCAAGTCACGGCGGGCCGTCGGTGTGTGCGGGCCAGCCCTCACGCGGTGCAACACGCCACACCCAACAGCGAAAGACAGACAGACAGGCGGAGGGAGATGAATGGATGCCGTCAAGAGGCACTCACAATCCACATGGCCCGTGAGCATGCGGCCACTCCACGCAGGAACACAGGAGGAGAGGGGGAAAAGCAAGAAGCAGCACAAAACACACGGAAGGAACAAAAGACAGGCGGGA
>NW_912219.1:0-1194 GCF_000209065.1 Trypanosoma cruzi | reverse complement strand
CAGCGACAGCAGTCCGCTCCCAGCATAGGTAAAGCTTACCGCAGCCGCATGTTCTGTGGTGGCAGTACCCTCCACAGTTGTACTCCCCGCCAGTGCTTCGCCTGGGCCATTCGAAGTGGGGATCCTGTCCTTGATTGCACGCATCTCAATGGAATTCAGTGGGCGGTTGTACAGAAAGACGTTCTTCACCGTCACAGGAGAGTGTTGGCCGGCATCCTCACCGCATGCACCAAAGCAAAAGCGTACAAGCTCAAGTGGCGCCTCACCCGTTAACGGCACTTCTTCCTCCCCCAGCAACTTACCATCAATGTACACAGAGGCCTTTTTGCCTTGCAGCATGAGTGCCACTTGGTATCCCTTCTTCGGCTCCCAACTGCCGCTCTGTGTTGTTTTCCTGTCTTTAAGCCCCGTCCCCCACGTCTTATCCGCCGTATACGACAGTCCCATGGTATGATTGGACGCAGTGTCCCCCAACATCGCAGTCAGTAGAGGTGTGTTCCCACTCGGAGTCTCTTCGATTGTCACCGTCGCCACAAGTGTGAAGTCGTGGCTCAAGGATACATGACGCACATTATTAACCCGACTGTTCACAGACCATAGTACCCCGGAGTTAGACTCCGTCAACTGCAACCCATCTTTGGCCTTCCTTCCTTTCGTCACCGTTGCATTCAGGCATAGGTACTCGTCGTTCCACGTGTCATCGCTGGCCGATGCGTTTGACAAAACTGCCACCAGACCCGCCGTGGGTATGGTCAAGTTGGAGAAGAAGGCGTCCTTTTGCATCCAAGTACTGAGGACGGAATTGATTGTACTCAGTTCATCCGTCAGGCAAGAGAGTGAAATGGCACTGCCTTCACCGTTGCTCCTCTGTTGTAAAAGATGCAAATTGCCATCCGAGTACAGCAGTGCGTTGTCGAGCGTCTTACCCATAGCATTGTCCGTGGAAACAGGTCCAACATGAAATGAGCGGTTGTTGTCCGTCACCCAAACGTAGAGCGCAGTGGCATTTCCCTCCCCCGAGGCATACCCTCTCTGTGTGTACAGCATGACCTTCCTTTCCTCAATGGTCGCGGTGATGAGGGCATCCACACGCAAACCTTCGTCCCAAGAGACTCCTGATCGTGGCCTGACCCAAATGCCCGGAAGCGTCCCGATGGCCTCCGTCCACGTTTTCCCCATGTCACGCGACTCGAA
>NW_912218.1:0-1194 GCF_000209065.1 Trypanosoma cruzi | reverse complement strand
CTGCCTGCATATCTCCTGCGGGCTCGGCAACTCATTGTGGGTGCGTGCCCTCCACGAGGAATGCGCTCCCCTTCCCGGTTCACGGAACTGCAGTTACATCCACCGGAGCCTAGGGGCTACACTGTTCTCCTCCCTCCCCTTTCGGGTGCGTGTGGGGTGCTGGGTTCTGCTTCACGGCCGTCTGCGTGTGTGTGTCCCTGTAGTGCGACACATGTGTTCCTCTCCCCCTCTTCTTCTTCTTGTTGTCCTTGCCCCGCTGTGTAGATTGTCTCACAAAGTCAAGCGACTCTACGACGAATGATGATGATGGTGACTGTGCGGCGCCGCGTGGTGTGCGACCTGCTGATCCTCGCGCTCTTGTGCTGCTGCTGCTGCTTGTCCGTCTGCGGGACTGCTGTGCCGGCAAAAAGCCTTGTGTTTGTGCATTTTTCGTGTCCCGGGACTGACGGTAAGTTGAGTTGGCATCTTCGAGGCGAGGAGGAATGGAAAAAGTGCCCTAAGAAGCCTGAAGAAGTCGATCAAGACAGTGATGAGCGTGCACGGCTGTGCGTTGCCGGTGGGGACTTCTACGAATATTGGAAAAGTAGAAGGAGAATATTTTGCGCTCCTCCCAGTGACCAGGTAGAGTTTATGTTCGAGATAAAATTTGCGACGTACGGGGGTTTAAGGAACAGCAGCTCGGCGATGGCACAAAACAATGATCGGGAGGCCACTGATGGCGCGCAACGGCTTCAGTCGCAACCGCAGACTGGAACAGCGGCCCCGGCAGCTACGGCGGCTGCATCGACAACGGCGGTTGTTGGCCAGGCACAGAGCGGCGTCGGCAGTCCGTCGAGGGAGGCAGCTGAGGCACCGCAGAAGAAGTCGCCTGACCACACAGCCGAGGACGGCTCTGCCCCAAGTTCGAGCGAAAACATCACCGTCAAGGAGGAGTCGCCTAAGCAAACAGCCGAGGACGGATCTGCCCAAAGGCCGAGCGAAAACATCGCCGCCAGCCCGCTGACATCGACAGACGCGAAAGAGCACGTGGCATCGGCACCCGAAGCTTCCGGTCGGCCGTCCTCTTCTCCATCCGGCGACGGCGCAGCCAATGAAACTTCCCACAACAGTAATGAGGGTGACAGCGAATCCGACGCCAGTGGCGAAGGCAACAGCACCGTTGCCGGCACGAAGTGATCCGACCGACCAGAGACG
>NW_912217.1:0-1194 GCF_000209065.1 Trypanosoma cruzi | reverse complement strand
ATACTCAGTAGTGAGGACGTGCTCGACGGCGGTGGGCTGGTGTGCGGATCATAGGATGCATTCAGGAAAACGTTAGGGAAAACAGTCGATGAAGCCCTTCTGCGACGCGTCACCTCCTGGAGGTTGTGAGTGCGCGTTGCTGGCTGACATGAGGGAGGGCGCGGGTGCCACGGCTGTGCGGCTGCGCAGCCACCCATCGGACTCCGCCCCGACCGCGTCATTGATTGTTGGTTTTTGTTGGTTTGTTTCTATTTTTCGTGCGGGTGCCTGCAGTGACTCTCCTTCCTGTTGCACGGTGACTGTGTGGGAGGGCATGCTTGTCGCCTTTTACACTTCTGATGTTGTGTAGAAAGAGCAACAAGAGAAGGAGCGAAGAATTATGCGGAATGACTTATTACTTTATATGTAGGTATGTATGTATCGATGTATTTCTGTGGATTATTTTATTTTTCTTCCCTCTCTTTTTTTCTTTTGCGTTGCTCCACACGTGTCTCAGTGTTTGCTTTAGTACGGCCACACACGGGTAGCCTGAGCCGCGGATGGCTTTTTTCTTTTTGACGCCATTTCCTGTTAGACGTTGACGCGGTCACGTTCGGCAAGCATCCACTCTCCGCAGCATGCTGCCTGATATTTTGGAGTCATCTCAGATGTGACGCAGCCACCACCGCCGTGGCACTCATGGGAAGTAAGATGGAACGCGGGGCAGCGAAAGATATTGTGCTGCACATGTGTCTGTCGCATTTGTTCTGTCGTGGTGGCTTCAATGTGGAAGGAGAGGGATCAACATTGCACGATTCCGAGGCTTGGAGGGGTTATTACCCCTTTTTTTTAAAAATATTTTTGTTATGATCTCTGGTTCCCACCCGTGCTTGCCCCGATTTCTTTTCTAAGTGGAGCTGTGCCATGGCCGTCCTTTTTGTTGTTTGCGGGAGGAAGAACACATTGCGAGCGACGAAACCACACGTCATGCATGCGGCGTTCAGGGAGGTACGTATTTGGGGTGGGGTGCACATATGTGGATGTCGTGTGAGACGAAGCGGGGGCTGACTGATCAACCGTCACTCCTTTTCTGGAGAGTGTGCTCTTATTTTTTTTTGTCGCCCTTTTGTGTCGGGGCACGGCGGGATTGGAGGCCACTGCCCCACGAAAGGTCTTGCGCACATACACACTCTCATGCCACTGTCGCCCCCGGAG
>NW_912216.1:0-1194 GCF_000209065.1 Trypanosoma cruzi | reverse complement strand
TTGACTCCTCGACGGTCATGAGTTGTCTGCAAAGATGGCGTGGGACACGGAACCGTTGTTCCCCACCACACGCAACACGCTGTGTTCCGACACGCTGAATCTGTGGTGCTGGTACAGGAGGCTTGTCCCGGAGAAAATCGTGTTGTTGAGCAGCGCAAAAACAGAGTGATCGCGGACACCGAGGATATTTACGTTGAAGAGGTGCATGTACCCATCGAAGCTGCAGTACCGCACGTACAGTGAGCTGCCACCCACCAGCTTCAGCGTCCCGAAAGAGTACAAACCGAACCCACCATACTTCGATGCATGCGCATTGACATTGCTAACCAACAGCGAGGACACAGCCAACTCGACGTTGTCCAACGTCACTACGCTCAACCTTTTGCTCACAGAGTCGGGCCAAAAAAGAATATAAGACTGCACCGCGTCAACCTCCGTGACGGCAATGTCGCAGTGCTGCGGGAGGGCGAGTGCAAACACAACAACGGAGGACCGCATCACCGTCTGGCTCACGCGGATCAGGACGCCGGATGACTCGGCTGACTCAGCACCTCCAACAAACTGCAGCGCGGCACCCTCACGGAATGTGCACCCAATGAGCGTGATGTTGATGGGGAGATGCAGCGGCATACTGTCAAAGGAAAACGTCAGCGCAGCACCCACGCCGCTGAATGTCACACCCAAGAAGCAGTGTTGCGTCTTCCACATGTTCAGCGTGATTTTCGTCAGCGTCTGGTTCACCACGCAGCTCGTGTCGCCGTCGACGGCTCTCTCCGGCAAGGGCGGCACGACCGCGTGGGGCACCTCAAAAGGAAGACAGGACGCGCCATGCCATCCGTCCTTGCAGCTGCACAAGCACAAGCTGCGGTCCACCGACTCCGTCCCGGGCATGTAGCACGCCGCGTCGTCGTTGCATGTGCCACACCTGAACACCACCACTTCCACCGGAAACACATAGTCGTACGACACCTCCTCACCGCCCTGTAGGTTGCACCCAACCACAAACCGCGCGGGTGACGTCACAACAATGCTCGATGGAAAAAAATTGGCGAAGGAAACCCTCGAGTCCAACTGACGGTTGTGTGCAAGCGCCACAGTAGTGCCGCTGCCCGACAGTTTGATTTTGTGCTGAGAATACGGAATAATTAATACTGATGCTGCAACCACGACGTTGCCCTCCACACGCCACTGCGC
>NW_912215.1:0-1194 GCF_000209065.1 Trypanosoma cruzi | reverse complement strand
TGCTGGCGTACCAGTCCCAACATGCGGGCCACGATGTCGCTGCACACCGTCGCCGTGTAAAAAAATCACTGCCATTACCTCACATCAACATGCAGAAATATGGTACGGCTTTCGAAATAATAATAAAAAAAAAAAAAAAAATTCGTCTTACAGCTGTCGGCTCCCTGACTCCCTCAATCGCGGTCCTCCAAAAGACCATGCGATAAAAGAGGAAGAAATCCCGCAGAGACATCTCCGTCGCATCGGTATATAAATTCATTTGGGCAGCCCGCCATCCTCGCAGGCATTCTTCTCACAAACTCCCACAAAAATGAAGAGAAATTGTGCGGCCCCCACATCCCGCAAAGGCCTCCAGGGGCGACGGAGCCTTCACAGAAGTAAAAACAAAATAAAACAAAATAAAAAATAAAAATGATTGTAGTGGTGCGGCACTGTTGACCACAATGATTCTGAAAAAAAAAAGACATTCTCTGACCTAACCCTGCAGAAACACACAAATATAAAAGAAGTAAAAACACTCGCTAACATAATCCATCATAAACGCACTGCGCTAACCTCCTCAGTCATTTCTTCAATCTTCTCGTCTAAGCTTTTTGCTTCACGAAGTTTCAGCATCTTCGTGATTACAACATACGCCTGAGAAAACACTCGGTCAGAGCAAACTGGTACTGATGTGTGGTTTTCCAGAACTCCGCAATCCTCCCATGATCAACATCTCCCACACTCGGCGGGTCGACGACACCACATCTCCGCCAGCCATTCATCGGCGTGCTGTCTGCGTGCTGCACATAAATAATCTCCCACGACAATCCCTGAGCAAATTCCTCCCAACCAATAAAAAACTTCGATAGATGCTCAGTGAACTGCCGCACGGTGCTGGTTGTCGTGCGATGCTCACCCGCCGTAGTCATCTGCAGCCCCACCAGCGTCCTCCGCGGTGACTCCACGAAGAAAAAGCAGTCCACCAGCGGAAAGTCCCTGACCATCGGTATGTACAGCACTCGATGATTTATATTTTGTTTCGCATCAATTTTTCCAACTCCAGGTATTTCACATATTTCGGTGGGGTGCGCTCCAGGATTTGCTTTCAGCACTGTGCGCCGTGCTCCACGACGTGCTGGTGGCCTCAGCTCTTTGAGTTCCTCTGCCATTGCACTGACAAACCTCCCCAAAGATGAGCGCGCGCAAACAAAA
>NW_912214.1:0-1194 GCF_000209065.1 Trypanosoma cruzi | reverse complement strand
GTGTGCGGCCTCAATGTGGGACACTTGCGCCCTCCCCCACACCGACGCACATCCGGTAATGAATTACTCTCCGCAATTCTTTTCTTTTTTTGTGTTTCCGTTTTTTTCTTTCTCTCCCCCTTTTTTTGCTTGTTGCCTTGGGGCAACAACTATGAACTTTTTTTTTCATTTTTAATGGTTTAATTTGTTTAAATTTTTAATTTTTATTTTTCATCCCCCATCTTTTCTTTTTTTTTGCTTTTGGGGCAACCACTATGGACCTCTTTTTCTTTTCTACTCTTTTCAATTGTTTCTTCTGCACTCTTCCTGCGAGGGGTGCCGTGTGTTTCCCGCCCAACTGCTCCACTCGCACACCCACCGACAGGCTCGTGACGACGGCCCTGTGCGCCTCGCCTGCTGCACGCATGAGGAGGGGCCGCGACGAACGGCGCGCTGAGGGAGCCGTGACGTGTGGGCGTGCGACGAGGGCCTGTGGGGCGGAGCACACATTTCTTTCCCTCTTGTTTTGTTTTCTTGCGGCTAGGGCGGGCAGACACCCGCAGCGCCACACACACACAGCCACACCCTGCCGCTTTTTAAGGATTTTTCTTTGCGTTTTTTTTTTTTTGCGCTGGCGCACCCTTCGGTGTCGGCCTCGTGAGCATTTCTCTCCCCTCCGATGATTTTTTTTCTTTTCTGCGCTCACTCCCCGATGGAGTGACGCGACTCCCGTCATTTCTGCGTGCTTCTCTCAGTCCCCACACACACACGAGTGACTGTGCTCTGCAGGCCGCACTCACGCGCCGATGAAAGGGCTGAGGGGAGCAGCAACACGCAGATGACCCCATGAAATATAAACGATGTGCGGACACACATGGAGGGTTGGACGGTTGAAAGACATTTAAATATTTAATTTTTAATTTGTGGGCAAAATATATAAGCGGTTTGGTGGGCGCACACGGTAAGCAGGTGAAATTTTTTTTGTGTGGCTTTTCTTTTTCTTTTTTCTTTTTTATTATTTGTGTGTAGCCGTAATAGAGGACGACTTTTTCAAAATTTTTTCTTTTTATCTTTTCTCGTTTTCTTATTGTTTCCAAAGTGTGAGGTGGAAAGGTGAAGATGAATTTTTTAAAATTCTAATAAATTTTTTATGAATTGCCGCTGCGTTGTCTGCAGTGCAATATCACGAGCTTGAGCAGTCTTTTTCCCTTTATT
>NW_912213.1:0-1194 GCF_000209065.1 Trypanosoma cruzi | reverse complement strand
TGTAGAAATTGTTATATTTCTAATAAGCTCAGAATAAGTTCTTTCAAACATTTTTCTTAAAGTAATTACTAATTTTGAACTGTTTGAATGCCCATCTAAAACTGAAGAATCAACTTCTTTAACAAAGTCTTCGGTTTCTTCAGGTGTTTTTGAAAATAATTTTTGTCTTTTTTCTTCTTGTTCTCTTAGTACAGCTGAAATTTCTTTAAATTTCTCATATTCTGCAATTTGTTCAAGTAATCTTTTCTTTTCTTCTTTAATTTCTTCTTCAGCCTCAGGGTCTTGAAGCAACATTCTTGCTTTCAATTGTAATAATGTAGCAGCCATAACCAAATATTCTGAAGCAATATCAATTTCATAAGATTTTATGTTTTTAATAATTTCTAAATACTGTGTAGCTAATTCGAATAAGTCTACTTCAAAAATGCTAATATTCTTATCTCGAATCAATGAGACAAGTAGGTCTAAAGGACCGTCAAAATTTGAAAGACGGAAAATATGTTTATCGCTTTCAAGGTTTATATTTTCTTTTTCAATTTCTTCAAATGAAATTTCATTAATAACTGGTTTAACTATTTGAGACATATTGATCACTATTTTCTTTTGGTATATTCGTTTTTAACAGTTTCATTTGATGTTATTACTTGTTCAATATAGTCTTTTGAAACAATTTGTTGTACTCAATTTGCAAAATCTTTTTTATCTAATGTTTGGAATTGTTGTGGTTTTATTGTTGGATGGAATTTAACTTTAACAATTAATTCGCCATTTCTATTACCGTCTAAAGCATTGGCTGCATTATTAATCGTTACTGGTACTAGTGGAATATAAGTAGATTGTGCTGTTAAGAAAACACCTGAGTTGAAATTATTAATTTTTCCGTCTCTTGTTCTTGTACCTTCAGGAAAAATAACACCACAGGTTTGATTCTTTTTAACATGTTGTCCAAAATCTTTCAAGATTGCGAGAGCTTCTCTTGGTTTTTTTGTATCAATATAGTATGTATCAATTAATTGACTGATTTTGTAAATTGTTTTCTTTTGTTTAACCTCTTCTCTTGCAACAAAATTTGCTAGTCTTGATCTTCTTTCACCATCACCATGATTTCATAAAGCAGAAACAATGATTAATGGGTCTAGATAAGTTGAGTGGTTTGGCGTCAAAAAACAAGGACCACTTGGAATGTTTTCGAAT
>NW_912212.1:0-1194 GCF_000209065.1 Trypanosoma cruzi | reverse complement strand
AACAGCACGCCGCAACTCCCCTCCACGTCAAGGCGGATCACGCAGCAGGGAAACCAGCTCACATAGAAGAAGTAAAGAAAATGCCCCACCTCAAAACCCCAAACAAAAAGAAAGAAAAAGAGAGGACAATACACGCACACAAATATACATGCGCATATTAGAGTGGCCAACCGTTCCACACCAAAAGCAAAGACGAAGCCCCACCTCGTCCTATAAAACACCCCTTCCCCTAAAGACGCTCATAGACTACATTGCAGAAAAATTAACAACAAAAAAAAAATGGTTATCCGTGCCTGGATGAGGCCGCGTTAAATATTCAAAGAAATATCAAAAAAAAACCGATGGAAGGTGACAGTTTGGCTTACTGCACCGCCCGGCATCCCCCCACACTTGAGAGAGGACGGATCCAACACCCATACACAAGTCAAAAACCAAAAAAGAAAAAAACCGCAACAAATCAACACGCGCTCTCTTACAAAAATAATAATCCAACAATCGTTAAAAGAACAAAGCAGTTAATTAATGCACTTTATCATCTGCTCAGCCTCATCGTGACGCACATTCTTCCTACGTTTTTCAAAGTAAAAGAAACTGTAAAAAATAATAACAATAAATTTTCCCCATTGTAATGGCACAGTTTTAACAAATTAATATTCAATTTCACAACGACACGTTTCTCCCTTTCCTTCCTTTTTTTTTCACAGCCGTGTCGCCGCCAGTGTGAATAGGGAAAAGAAAATATGCTGGTGGGAAAAACGGGCACACCGCCTACACGCGCGCAGCCTTAAACTGAGAGGGAGAAACAAACAAACAAAAATAAAGAATGGCGAAGCCAAATAATTTCTTTTGATCCGCTCTTTCCGCATGATGCTTCCTTTCTCCCACAGAAACTGCACTACCCACATCTCTTCTTTTTTAATTTAAAAATCGTGGGCAAACAGGCAGGAACTGCAAGAGACACGTGAATACACATGCAAGGCGGCAAAGAGGCGTAAGTAATAATTAATGAAAAAATAATAATTAAGCCACATCTCCGTCATCGTACACGGTGCTTCCTTGGTTCTTTATCACCGTGGGGACCTCAAGCTTTCGTATCCAGGTGGAACAGTCATGAGCACCTCATCACCCAACGTTGCATCCAGCATCAGGCGTTATTATTTGTGGATCGATCATTCCTGTCAATGCATACCAGGG
>NW_912211.1:0-1194 GCF_000209065.1 Trypanosoma cruzi | reverse complement strand
ACCCCGTTGCGTAATTAATTCAGCACCTGATCCACAACAGAACTGAGGTGGTGTTCCGTTGCCTCGGCATCATGCAGTTTTTCATTTTTCTTTGCCACGTACTCATCAAGCATACGCTGTCGATACACCTCGAGTCCTCGTCCCAGCCTCTCCTTGCGGGACTGTTCCTCTTCGGCACTGGCCAAGTATGTCTGTTCCTCTTGCTTGAAGACCTCGTCAAACTGGCGTCGAATGATGTCCGTCTCCTCCGGATTCACAGGAATGTCCTCAAGGGAAATGAGCCTCGGCAAATACTCCTCGATCGTTTTGATGTCAGCAACAAGAGCCCTCTCGGCGGCGTCCTCCTTGGCTGTCGCCTGCTCGCACTTCTTCTTCTGCTCCTCGGCCAAGGGACGCACCTGTTCCGGGAATTTTGCATTCATTTCCTTAATCTGATGGATCCACTGCCTCCGCTGGCGACACCGCTCCTCCCGGACGGTCCTTCGCACCGCCTCAATAGAATGCCGCTCCCGCATGATGGCCTCTCGCCCCTTCGCCCTGTCAAGTTGAATCATCTCGAGTTGCTTCTTCTTCGTCTCAATGGCGCTCTGCCGTAGGCTGAGTTCTTGCTCCGGCTGCTGCATCGCCTGCCACAACCTCTCCGAGGCACTCTCCTCGTCCTCTTTCCTCGTTCGGATATTCTCCACCGTATGCTCGTACTCCCAAATGCGGTTTTCGCGGTCGGCCTGCAGAGCACTGCTCTCCCACTTTTTCGCCTCCAGAGTCCTCTCAATTTCATCCAACGTGGCCCTACCTCTCCGCTCAAGCTCTTTGGTCATCTTCTCCGCCTCATGCTTGGCGCGCTCGCAAAACGCACTCAGCTGCCGTTCCCACGCCTCCTCACGGTTGCTCTCAATGGCGTTGATGCGCTTCATCCCTTCCTCTTCCATGTCTGAAATGGCATGTTGGATTCATAGCCACAATGCCTCTAGTCGTACACGGTCCGGGCAATCATGAGTTCATCCCGCAACTCCATGATGTCCTGATCAAGACGCCACTTGTCAACGGCAAGATCCCTTTGTGGCGGATCCAATTCCGGTCGAGCCAAGAATATTGCCAACACGACGAGTCGTGGAGAGACAACGGGACGATTCCTCCGCCCACACGGCATTCCGAAAAGGCGTGAGCCAATAAAGCCGTCTCGGTAGAACCAGT
>NW_912210.1:0-1194 GCF_000209065.1 Trypanosoma cruzi | reverse complement strand
AGAAATGCAGCGGACAAGGAGTCAATTCTTCTTCCTGCTCCGAGAGCGCTTGCGCAACACGTATCTACGTCGCATCAGCAAGTTAAATCCAGGCGAGCCACTCGCATGGAAATACATTTCCGGACGAAAAAAGGCATCACTTCCATCCCCCACATCAATTTTATTAGGAGATGGTCAACACACCTATAAAACAGCAAGGAGAGCAGCGAATGCTCTCAATCGCATCTTTCTTCCATATCATCCCTCTCACAAGGCAGTTAGGTTTTCCAAAGGCATCAACAGACAGAGTGCATCTTTGAACATTAATGCTTCCTTTCTTTTTGGGCAGCAGAACAACAACGAGTCTGCTGCCTCATTTACTTCATCTTCTTCTACTTCTTCTAGCTCCGAGCCGCAGAACAACAACGAGTCTGCCGCTACGTCTAGCTTAGTTTCTTCCACCTCTCTTATCTCTTGTATTTCTGAGCCGCAGAACAATGACGAGTCTGCCGCTACATTTAATTCAGGTTCTTCACTCTCATCTAGTTCTGAGCCGCAGGATAAAAACGAAGCTGCCACCACATCTGGTTTAGTTGCTCATCTTCACTCCCCTCTTGATGCACCTTTTAATCGTACGGAACTGCTTGCTGCGCTACGTAATACGCCGTATGGCAAGGCCCCCGGACCGGATGAAGTCTACAGTGAGGCACTGCGACATATTTCGTCAAAGGGCCTCCGATTCCTTCTTCGTTGCATTGACCACAGTTGGACGACCGGTACAATTCCGGTTGAGTGGAGACGCGCCACCATCGTTCCACTCTTAAAACCCGGTAAGTCGCCGGAACTGCTTGAGTCATATCGACCCATCAGCCTTACTTCCATTGTGAGTAGGGTTGCTGAGAAAATGGTACTGAAGAGATTGCTTTGGGTGTGGACGCCACACCCACCAGTATGCATATCGTAGTATGCGTACCACGACGATGCAGCTGGCACACCTGATACACGAAGTGGAGCATAATAGAAATCACTATTTCCAAGTGAGCCTTCCCAAGAAGAGCGGTATTGGCAATCAACTCCACTACAGACCCCACCGGACTCTGCTGGTGGTGGTTGATTTCAGCAAGGCCTTTGACTCCATAGATCATCGAGTTCTCAGTCGCTTGCCGGCCAATATTCCGGGGGGTGAATTGTAGAAGGTGGCTTAAAAAATTCTAT
>NW_912209.1:0-1194 GCF_000209065.1 Trypanosoma cruzi | reverse complement strand
TAGTTCTCTAATTATGGCTAGATAATTCTCCTAAAGGAGGTTTAATTTCAATAAATGTCGTTTTATTGCTATTTTTAGCCTTAGAAATTGCTTTAGATATGCTTTTATAATCAGCATTATCAATTTTTATATATTTAAAGCCATAAGATTGATAAGTTTTCTTTATATCCAATGCTTTTTTATTTATATTAAAACTGCTTAGCAATGTATTTGCATCATATAAAACAATTAACTTATTTAATTTTACTGACCCAGCATATTGCAATGCTTCGTTTGCAACGCCAGTTTCTAAATCCCTATTAGAAACATAAACATAAGTGTAATGATTAATTTCTCTAAAATTTGCCGATAAATAGGCTTCTGCTATTGCGATTCCAACTGCTTCAGCAACACCATTACCTATTTTTCCAGAAGAGATTTCGATGCCTAATTTATTATTCTTTTTTAAATAGTTACAAAATTCACAAATTGGTTTATTTATATTTTTTATTTCTTCTTTATTAATCAATCCTAATAAGTATAGCATTGAATAATAAGTTGGATTTGCTTCGGAAATAGATAAAATAAATCTATCCCTTGAAATTCAATTAGGGTTTTTTATATCAAATTTATAATGAAAAGCAAAAAGCGCATGAAAAATTTTAGCTGCCGTAATATTTATTGCTATATTTGTGTTTTTGGAATTAGCAATTTGTGCCAAGGAATTAATTTTTATATTATCTATTGCTAGATTATTAATTCTTTTACTTTTAAACATTTTTTATACCTTCAAAAATTACATTTATATTATTAGGTTTTACATTTAATAAAGAATATATTCTTTGTTCCAACATAAAAATCATTTTCTTAGTCTCGAAAGACAGGATTGAACCTTTTTTTAATTTATAACTAATAAAAATTTCAATTCCGTTATTGTCTCTGATATTAATGATTGGTTCTTTTGTTAAGATAATTTCATCTTGATTTTCAAAAAAATGATTAATTGCTTGATAAATAGTTTCACTTTCTACTTTGAAATCAAAGTTCATCTTTGTATTAACTGAAACAAAATCACTCATCTTATGCTCTTCCAACATATTTACCTGTTTCGGTAGAAATTGAAATAACTTCTCCTTCTTTTATAAATAATGGAGTTTCTACTACAAAACCTGTTTCTAATGTAACTTTCTTTTGTGCTGCTTGAGCAGTATGCCT
>NW_912208.1:0-1194 GCF_000209065.1 Trypanosoma cruzi | reverse complement strand
TCGGCGGATCGTTTTCGAGTGGCTGCTGCACCACACGCTGTGGTCTAAATTTTTGTTTCGAATTATGAATGGTGGTGGTCAGAGGCACTCTCTTTCAATGTCTGTTTGCGTGTTCACACACTGGACGCCAAACAACCCTGAACTATCCGCTGCTTGGAGGAATGTCGCGAGATCTTGCCCACAAGGGTGCTGCAGTCGGCGGATCGTTTTCGAGTGGCTGCTGCACCACACGCTGTGGTCTAAATTTTTGTTTCGAATTATGAATGGTGGTGGTCAGAGACACTCTCTTTCAATGTCTGTTTGCGTGTTCACACACTGGACGCCAAACAACCCTGAACTATCCGCTGCTTGGAGGAATGTCGCGAGATCTTGCCCACAAGGGTGCTGCAGTCGGCGGATCGTTTTCGAGCGGCTGCTGCACCACACGCTGTGGTCTAAATTTTTGTTTCGAATTATGAATGGTGGTGGTCAGAGACACTCTCTTTCAATGTCTGTTTGCGTGTTCACACACTGGACGCCAAACAACTCTAAACCATCCGCTGCTTGGAGGAATGTCGCGAGATCTTGCCCACAAGGGTGCTGCACTCGGCGGATCGTTTTCGAGCGGCGGCTGCACCACACGCTGTGGTCTAAATTTTTGTTTCGAATTATGAATGGTGGTGGTCAGAGACACTCTCTTTCAATGTCTGTTTGCGTGTTCACACACTGAACACCAAACAACCCTGAACTATCCGCTGCTTGGAGGAATTTCGCGAGATCTTGCCCACAAGGGTGCTGCACTCGGCGGATCGTTTTCGAGTGGCTGCTGCACCACACGCTGTGGTCTAAATTTTTGTTTCGAATTATGAATGGTGGTGGTCAGAGACACTCTCTTTCAATGTCTGTTTGTGTGTTCACACACTGGACGCCAAACAACCCTGAACTATCCGCTGCTTGGAGGAATTTCGCGAGATCTTGCCCACAAGGGTGCTGCACTCGGCGGATCGTTTTCGAGTGGCTGCTGCACCACACGCTGTGGTCTAAATTTTTGTTTCGAATTATGAATGGTGGTGGTCAGAGACACTCTCTTTCACTATCTGTTTGTGTGTTCACACACTGGACGCCAAACAACTCTAAACCATCCGCTGCTTGGAGGAATGTCGCGAGATCTTGCCCACAAGGGTGCTGCACTCGGCGGATCGTTTTCGAGTGGCT
>NW_912207.1:0-1194 GCF_000209065.1 Trypanosoma cruzi | reverse complement strand
CATGCGAAGAGACGGGTCCGCGCCTGCTCCGCCGCACCTGCTCTGCAGCCACCCTTGAAAAAAACATGGTGTGGATGCTTGGGAAGTGAGGAGGCCGTGCCTCACCAAGAAGCTGGCGTGGTTTCTCTTTGAGGTTGAGCGGCTCTGCCCCCAACAGCGCCCCTGCGCGGCGAGAAGGCGCAAAAGCTCTCGCAGATGCGGTATAACGTCGACACTCGTGGCAGGTACATCCCCTTTTCTATAAATGGCGAAAAGATAACTTGGCTCATTGATTCGCCATTTTGCTGATTCTCGGCGAAAACCGACTGCCGAGGTCTCGCGTTAGCCCGGGGCGGGTGCGTAACGTGGTTGTGCTTCACGCCGTCCGCTGCAGCGCCATCTCCGGGGACCGCGGCTCTTCCTCCCATCTCCACTCGGCGTGGCGGCGCTGCTCTGGGATGGTGGCCGGCCGGCGGGTCGTTGGATTTATGTGAGAAAGGACGAGGAGCAGAAAAAGAAAGGCGCTGGTTGTGGATCGTCGATCCACTGCGGCAGAGCGTGCGTGCTTGGGTGCGGAGGGGCCTGCGATGGCGGGAGGAGGCGGCGCGGCGTCCCACAGGCGCCGGACGAGCCCTTGCGGTGGGCCCCGCGCCTCCTGTGTGCTTGTGGTGCCGTCCAATTTGCTGGCGCGGCGGCCCTGCCCCCATCACTCACGGTCTCCCTGACGCCGCTCGCCCTTTTTCCCTCAGCCTCTCTTCCTCTTCCTCTTTCCGCCTTTGCTCGGCGGAGGCGCGGTCGGTTGGCTGACGTGCCTCGGTTTGCGTGCGTGGCACCGCGTAGCAGTGGCGTTTCTGATTGTCGCCTGCCGCCCCCACACTCTCTTCTCCCTTTTTTTTCCTAGTCTCTCACACCGAAAGCGACCATGGCGAAGCCGAAACTGCCAACGATGAAACGCAGGCTGAAGCAGTTTGCCGTGCTGCTGATTCTCTTCATTGTGGCCACGACTGTTCTGACCCTCAGGTTCGACACCGCCGCCGATGATGGCGCAGCGGGACCCAACAACCCCCGCCACTCACGAGCCGACGCAGCGGACGACGCAGCACTTGCTTACATCCCACGCAGTGTTGTGGACACGTGGAGCCGGCGGGAGTATCTGGTTTTGCTGGGCATTCCCTCCACGGACGTGAAGAGAGGCGAACACGACGCAACTTGCAG
>NW_912206.1:0-1194 GCF_000209065.1 Trypanosoma cruzi | reverse complement strand
GGTGCTGCACTCGGCTGATCGTTTTCGAGCGGCTGCTGCATCACACGTTGTGGTCCAAATTTTTGTTTCCGATTGTGAATGGTGGGAGTCAGAGGCACTCTCTGTCAATATCTGTTTGCGTGTTCATATACTGGACACCAAACAACCCTGAACTATCCGCTGCTTGGAGGAATTTCGCGAGCTGTTGCCCACACGGGTGCTGCACTCGGCTAATCGTTTTCGAGCGGCTGCTGCATCACACGTTGTGGTCTGAATTTTTGTTTCCGATTATGAATGGTGGGAGTCAGAGACACTCTCTGTCAATATCTGTTTGCGTGTTCACACACTGGACACCAAACAACCGTGAATTGTCGGCTGCTTGGAGGAATTTTGCGAGCTGTTGCCCACACGGGTGCTGCACTCGGCTAATCGTTTTCGAGCGGCTGCTGCATCACACGTTGTGGTCTAAATTTTTGTTTCCGATTATGAATGGTGGGAGTCAGAGACACTCTCTGTCAATATCTGTTTGCGTGTTCACACACTGGACACCAAACAACCCTGAACTATCCGCTGCTTGGAGGAATTTCGCGAGCTGTTGCCCACACGGGTGCTGCACTCGGCTAATCGTTTTCGAGCGGCTGCTGCATCACACGTTGTGGTCTGAATTTTTGTTTCCGATTATGAATGGTGGGAGTCAGAGACACTCTCTGTCAATATCTGTTTGCGTGTTCACACACTGGACACCAAACAACCCTGAATTGTCCGCTGCTTGGAGGAATTTCGCGAGCTCTTGCCCACACGGGTGCTGCACTCGGCTAATCGTTTTCGAGCGGCTGCTGCATCACACGTTGTGGTCTAAATTTTTGTTTCCGATTATGAATGGTGGGAGTCAGAGGCACTCTCTGTCAATATCTGTTTGCGTGTTCACACACTGGACACCAAACAACCCTGAACTGTCCGCTGCTTGGAGGAATTTCGCGAGCTCTTGCCCACACGGGTGCTGCACTCGGCTAATCGTTTTCGAGCGGCTGCTGCATCACACGTTGTGGTCTGAATTTTTGTTTCCAATTATGAATGGTGGGAGTCAGAGGCACTCTCTGTCAATATCTGTTTGCGTGTTCACACACTGGACACCAAACAACCCTGAACTATCCGCTGCTTGGAGGAATTTCGCGAGCTCTTGCCCACACGGGTGCTGCACTCGGCTAATCGTTT
>NW_912205.1:0-1194 GCF_000209065.1 Trypanosoma cruzi | reverse complement strand
CCTGGGTTCTGCTCAATGTCTCCGCTTAGCAGTAGCTTTTGTCGTTGCGCGTCACATACGGCACGCAAACAGTATGTATAGCACTGATAAGCGCCGATGGAATTCAGCAGCGGATGGAAATACCGCTCCGCGGGCAGCCATGTACATGGCTCCATCTGGTGCCCTTCCGACCCGTTTGAGCGGCGCCTACTGCCTCTCCGCGTGCAGCGGATGGGCAGCAGGCGCTTAGCTTCCTCTCTAGCAAAAAGTACTAGACCCTGGCACCACGTTGAGGTAGCCGGCTGAGCCAGGGGACGAGCCAAATGTTTTTTTTTTCTTTTTTCTTCTCTTACCAGCGCGTCTAGCTATACAATGCCATCTGAGTGCCGAAGAGGTGGTCGAGCAGCGAGTTATAGGGCTCCACCACAGCCGTTGACACCTGTGGGGATGGGTACACCGTGTAGCCCAGTTTGGACTTCTTTCCGTAGTCCACAGAGAGGCGTTCCAGCAGCAGCGCACCAAGGCCAGAGCCCGTGCCACCGCCCACGGCGTGATACACAAGAAAGCCCTGCAGACCCGTGCAGTTGTCCGCAAGCTTGCGGATGCGGTCAAGGCACAGGTCCACGATCTCCTTGCCGATCGTGTAGTGGCCGCGAGCGTAGTTGTTCGCCGCATCCTCCTTGCCGGAGATCAGCTGCTCGGGGTGGAAAAGCTGGCGGTACGTCCCCGTGCGGATCTCGTCCACCACCGTCGGCTCCAGGTCGAGGAACACCGCGCGCGGCACGTGCTTGCCAGCGCCGGTCTCCGAGAAGAACGTGTTGAACGCGTCGTCCTCCACACCAATCGTCTTGTCGGACGGCATCGCACCGTCGGGCTGGATACCGTGCTCCAGACAGAACAGCTCCCAGCACGCATTGCCAACCTGGCAACCGGCCTGACCGATGTGAATGCAAATCGCCTCACGCATCTTGAAAAGAAGGAGTTTATTTGAGGGTGTTTGAAGAGAAGCTCGAAAGCCTAGCTAGAACGAACTACCAAACGCGCAAGACGGGGAGAGTAAGAGAAAAGGCCAAAGCATTTCGCACACGCAGGCATACACACACAGAGAGAGAGAGAGAAGGAAAGAGGAAGGCAAAAGTGCCAAGTAAACATAAATATATATATATATATATTTATATTTATATAAGAGCGGGGTGCACCCGTGACCCCAGCGAC
>NW_912204.1:0-1194 GCF_000209065.1 Trypanosoma cruzi | reverse complement strand
TTCATAATTCGAAACAAAAATTTAGACCACAGCCTGTGGTGCAGCAGCCGCTCGAAAACGATTATCCGACTGCAGCACCCTTGTGGGCAAGATCTCGCGACATTCCTCCAAGCAGCGGATAGTTCAGGGTTGTTTGGCGTCCAGTGTGTGAACACGCAAACAGACATTGAAAGAGAGTGCCTCTGACCACCACCATTCATAATTCGAAACAAAAATTTAGACCACAACGTGCGGTGCAGCAGCCGCTCAAAAACGATCCGGCGAGTGCAGCACCCCTGTGGGCAAGATCTCGCGACATTCCTCCAAGCAGCGGATAGTTCAGGGTTGTTTGGCGTCCAGTGTGTGAACACGCAAACAGACATTGACAGAGAGTGCCTCTGACCACCACCATTCATAATTCGAAACAAAAATTTAGACCACAGCGTGTGGTGCAGCAGCCGCTCGAAAACGATTATCCGACTGCAGCACCCTTGTGGGCAAGATCTCGCGACATTCCTCCAAGCAGCGGATAGTTCAGGGTTGTTTGGCGTCCAGTGTGTGAACACGCAAACAGACATTGACAGAGAGTGCCTCTGACCACCACCATTCATAATTCGAAACAAAAATTTAGACCACAACGTGCGGTGCAGCAGCCGCTCGAAAACGATCCGGCGAGTGCAGCACCCCTGTGGGCAAGATCTCGCGACATTCCTCCAAGCAGCGGATAGTTCAGGGTTGTTTGGCGTCCAGTGTGTGAACACGCAAACAGACATTGAAAGAGAGTGCCTCTGACCACCACCATTCATAATTCGAAACAAAAATTTAGACCACAGCCTGTGGTGCAGCAGCCGCTAGAAAACGATTATCCGACTGCAGCACCCTTGTGGGCAAGATCTCGCGACATTCCTCCAAGCAGCGGATAGTTCAGGGTTGTTTGGCGTCCAGTGTGTGAACACGCAAACAGACATTGAAAGAGAGTGCCTCTGACCACCACCATTCATAATTCGAAACAAAAATTTAGACCACAGCGTGTGGTGCAGCAGCCGCTCGAAAACGATCCGCCGACTGCAGCACCCTTGTGGGCAAGATCTCGCGACATTCCTCCAAGCAGCGGATAGTTCAGGGTTGTTTGGCGTCCAGTGTGTGAACACGCAAACAGACATTGAAAGAGAGTGCCTCTGACCACCACCATTCATAATTCGAAACAAAAATTTA
>NW_912203.1:0-1194 GCF_000209065.1 Trypanosoma cruzi | reverse complement strand
GGCGTCATAGGCACTTTGAACTGCCTGTCTCGTTGCTGCATCTGTCATTTTCGTCATATTTTGTGCTACTTCTCTTAACTCTTTGTCGAAACCTTCAGACTTCAGTTTCTTTCCAGATGAGAAGTCGTTCACTAGTTTCACCTTACTATGAAGAGCTTCGAAGGCATTCTTAAAGTCAGCATTCATTAAAGCTTCATTTGAACTGTCTTCATCCGCTTGTATTTTTGTCCTTATTGACCCTATGAGTTGGGCTGCTTTAGCGTTGGCTTGGGCATCTAACCAGTCATTATTAGCTTTTATATATTCTGCGCTTTTCATTGCCTTTTGCATGGCTGCGTCGTTATTTTTACTTTCTTGTGCTAAGTTTTCATACTGTACGGTTTGGTTTTGCAACTGTAAAAGTTTTTCTGCCTTTACATTTGCTTCAACTTCTTTTTTATACTCATCGCTATCCATATATGTCTTCATGGCTTTTTGTTTTATCTCTTCATCTTTCAGTACTTTATATTGAGTAGTATGGTTTTTCAAATTTATAACATCTTGTTCCATTTTTGCTACTTCTGCTGCTTTTTCTGACACTTTTTTCGCATATTCCTCTGTACTTAGTTCTTTCAGTTGTTCTTCTTTCTTCTTTTTCTCTACGTTTAACTCATTGAGTTTCTTTGTGTGTCTGTCATATTCTAGTTTCTTTTCGTTTTCACTTATTTGTTTCTGTATGTCTATGTTTGACTTTTTGACATCTGTTATTTGATTTTTGAGTGAACTCAAATTCATTTGACTTTGAGGGTTATAAGCTGTTCCGTCTGCAGCTCCACCATAGCCTGCCATTTTCGCTAAAAGTGCCGCTCTTAAACCTCCACTCTGTGCACCAATAACTCGGTTTAAAAGCATAGGGTTGCTTGACATTTGTTGCAACATAGTGGGGTCATTCATCATTTGTTGTTGCAACTGTTGTTGTGGTGTCAGTTTTACTATTGGATGTTTCAATGCTCCCTTCCTCTTACGTATATTCTTACGTAGCTTACGTGGCATTTTAAGTGAAGTTAAAAAGCGGTTTTTGACAGATGTTTATATGACACTTTTTGTTCAGCACAAAAAACTACTCGGTCAAAGTGTTGTCAGTTTTGTAAAATAACCGTCCTATCTCATTCTATAATGGAGAAAAGGCTTCTCAAAGTATACTTCCTTGGAATG
>NW_912200.1:0-1193 GCF_000209065.1 Trypanosoma cruzi | reverse complement strand
CACCCTCATCCGAGACGCGTGTTCGGGTGCTAAAACACCTTATCGAACGTTTATGCACATCTTTGCAGCGTATGGATTGTATCATCTATGAAAGACCTCCACTGGTTTTAAAACCGTCGTCTCAGGCGGTTACAGATGAGATGATGATGGCGATACCGTCGACGACGAAAGGGATGTATTCATCAACTGGAGGAAGAGGGGGAGTAGAAGGCAGTCCTACCACCGTTGAGGTTCCATCTTTGCCAGGATTATTGAAGTTTCGGTCGGATTTTGAATGTGGTAACTTGCAGCGTGCCGTTGCAATTGATAGCAAGGAATATGATCTTGTGCTAAGCCCTGATACGAACACGAACTGCCATGTACAGTGGTTCTGTTTTTCTGTGGAAGATTACACGCCCGGCATGACATACCGCTTTAATATCCTCAATATGGAGAAACCCAGCTCGACCTTCAATGAGGGTCAACAGCCCCTCATGTTGTTGGTTGAGAATGAATCGTCGGGAACGAAGGCGTCGGGCCTTCCGCGGTGGACGCGCTGCGGACAGGACATCTTTTATTATAGAAACCTGTACCAACGCCCAGAACGTTGCACCACGACCGCCAGTGAAATGGTGGAAACAAATGGGATAGGAACGACTAAAAATCATGACTGCAGCGAGCGCACATCAAACAGCGGGCAACGGGGGTTAAAAAAGAGCAAAAAAGTTTACAAATCAAAGCCTTCTGGGAGTGAAAAAAGCAAGGGAGTTGCCTTTTGTTACACATTGAGCTTTTCGGTGGTGTTTCCAGAGAAAAAGGGACGTGTATTTTTGGCAAATTGTTTCCCATATACGTACTCGAACCTGCTAGAAGACTTACGTCAGTGGGAGCAGCAGGCGGCAGCAACCCTTGGTGCCTCGGTTGTGGTGGCGGTACAAAAACTCTGTTGTACACCTGGTGGGCTTCCGGTCCCTATTTTAACCCTGACAGCAAGGAATCCGGTGGATGAGGATGCTGGCAGCAGTGAGGAGAAAAGTACGGGTGACGAGACAGGCGTTGCGGCTTCAACAGGGATTGAGAAGCGTCCGGTATGTATTGTAACATCCCGAGTTCATCCTGGAGAGAGTAACGCCAGTTGGATGTTGCGAGGACTGCTGACTTTTCTTCTTGGCGATGACGAGGAAGCACAGGCGTTACGAAACGGTTTTGTGTGG
>NW_912199.1:0-1193 GCF_000209065.1 Trypanosoma cruzi | reverse complement strand
GCTCGTTCGACTTGGGCGGTCGCAAGATTCGTGAGCTCTTCGTTGTGCTGAAGTGTCCTGCATAACTTTATGATGACAAACGCTTCCTGCCCCCGTATACTGACGAACCGCGAGGCGCGGTGGAGATGCGCCCTCGCCGTCTTTCGCGCCACGGACCAATCAGAAATTACGGTCCCGTCCGGCCCCATTGTGAAATTGTTGGGAGTCAGGGCCGCAACTTCGGACCAAAGACTCGCCGTTGTCCACGCAAGCTGGCATGCCCCGCTAGGGACATTCCTCGCTCCCACGTTGGCGGCACCCACATCTCTCGAGCTACCTCCTTCGCTCTCCTCATGTAGCTGGCCCAAAGCGGGGATGTCGGTGATTCGTCGTACCACAGTCGAGCGTCGTTGGTGGATAAGCTCCTTTTCCCTTCTCGTCGACCGCGTCAAGCACTTTAAAAGATCGGATGGAGCGGCGCCTGTGCGGAGTGTTGGGGCTGCCGTCCTCCGCCCTCATAAAAGACGGGCAGCTACCTTGCCGTTTTTTGACGGCCGCCAGCGCTGCGAGTAATTCCTTCTGGTTGCGGTGCGCGCGTTGCATGTCGATGCGTCGGGTCCTTGAGTGTGACACAATTGGCACCGTAATGATCGTTGCTTTTGTTGGGTTGCTCGTCGTTACGCGAGAGGCTTAGTCGCTCTCGCGCAGCTTTCAGCTTCATGGACAGCCATGTGAAGGCGGGCGCAAAGTGTGGAGATCGTGATGCCGGGTTGGCGGTTGTTACCATGATCTGCAACCAGAAGACCTGCAGCAAAATCTTGCCCAAATCCGTGAAACGATCGGCGGGATCCCGATCCATCTCCAGTGCGTGCATCCACGACAACAAACTGTCAAGAGCGAGTTGAACCTGATCGTCTGCCTGGTGCCAATAATAATTGTATGCGCCCCAGAGGTCGACAGCGGCTCCGGAGATGCCCTCATTCCGTATACGCGTGGCCCAAGTGGTGACGTCGAATGCGAGAAAATTCTGTTCCTCTTCTTCTGCACCGGAGCCATCTTCCAAGGGGAGGTGCAGGAAGGCAAAGGCAACGAGTGAGGGAGATGTGCTGTTCCCAAATTGGCCTGAGACGTTTGGGTGTTGGCCTGCCGCCCCAACCATCAAACGATGCGTTTCATGTGGCTGCGCATTTCCGCCATCCTCGGGCATGCGTGAG
>NW_912198.1:0-1193 GCF_000209065.1 Trypanosoma cruzi | reverse complement strand
CAAAGTAAGAGCTTCCCACAAGAAGGAACAGCTCGTTGCCCTTGGAAAGTGACGTGGGTAGAATCGCCATGCCCAACCCATCCTTTGGGGTTTCTCTGTCAAAGACGGTGTGTGCATTCCACTTACTGGAGGTGATATAGGCGACCATGGACGGCCACGGCTCCGTAGCGTTGAGGTACCCCGCAACAATATCAATCGCAAGGGTTTTGGCGGCTGGATGCTGCGGAGCACTATGCCACTTCCGACCCTCAGCAAGAGCAACAATTACTCCTCCAGCACTGACAATAGAGGGTGAGACAAATGCATCCCTTACATCACCCGGACCCGCCCCCTCTTTCGGCAGCACCGACGTCTTCTGCGGCAAAAAGAGACCCACCCGTTGCGGCAGCCGCACATCCCCTGAATTGCTGTCCTCAGCGGCTGCGGGACCACAAGGATCACAGCACATCCACATCACAACGAGGAGGAGCGGCACCGCAGAACAGAAGAGATGCCGGGACATGTTGGGCCTCTGCTGCTCACTCTCTCTTCCTTCCCTCCTCCTTCCGCTCGATCCGGTGTTAAGGCAACGGTTGTGTGTGCGGGGTGCCTTCACTGCAGCAACACGTGAGAGCATAGAAATACGTGTGTGTGGGCGGTGTGTGTGCTGTTGTTGGTCCTTTCAGTGCCCTCGAATTTCACAGTGGCGATTAGCGTTTAGTCGTAACTTCCTTCCTAGCGTGTGTGTGCGTGAGGCGGAGAGAGAAGAGAAAACAAGCCAAGCAAAGAGGTGAGACAGCGAGCACCGCCACCCATCCACACTGTGAGTGGCATCACCATCCCCGCCGCAGTCACTCCCAACAACAACAACTCACGCACACAGACACACGGAACAGCAGAAGGAAGATGACTGCACCGGGAACACACAGCGACGGTCACACCACCAGAAGGAGCCACGGCGGGCGCTTCTGCCACGCGGCAGCATACACCAAGCGACGCCCACACATAAAATAACCAGCGGGAGGCAAAAGGCCACAGCCGCCCTCCGCAGCACCCACGCGCTACCGCCGCCAGCCATTTCACCGTTGTCTCCTCCATCACACCCGCTCCGCCGCCGGCGCACATCACCTCGCACAGCGGGGGAATCCCCCGCCGTCAAATACACAGCGGGAGAGGCACGTCGGCACCTGCAGCTGCTGGGCAGGAATCGCTCC
>NW_912197.1:0-1193 GCF_000209065.1 Trypanosoma cruzi | reverse complement strand
GATCGACGTGGGAGTAACAGCAGCAGTAGCAGAGGACGTCGCCGATCGCGTCGCGGGTGGCATCGCAAGTCGGGCGGATCACGCAGAGGTGGGGCTGCGGCCGCCTTATTGAGCTCGGAGCCATTTAGTGTGCGGGCGGACCAGGGCTTGTTGGAGCGCCCAGAGACGGATTGGGTGTGCGGGGTGTGCAGCAACCCCAACTCCGTGCGGCGGGAGGAGTGCTTTAGGTGCGGAACGCGCTTTGCGGTAAGCATCAACGCAACCCCGAGCGAAGAGATAAAGGTTTCAGGCCTTCCGGATAAAGTCGTATTTGTTGACATTCAGCGGGCACTTGAGGATCGTTTCACGGAACACGGGGACACCTGCCGCATTGTTGCCTACACAATAGACACCAAAGTGAACAGAAAAGATAATGCGAAGGAGCAGGTGGCATACTTACTCTTTGAAAGTGTGGCGGAAGCCGCCAAGGCACTGACGTACACCCGTTCTTTACTTGCCGTCGGCCAAACCATGTGTAACATGGAGTTTTCTTTGAAGCGACGTGCCAACAGGAAGCCAACGCCCACGAGAGGCGACACCGAAATGAAGACTGCCGTAAAACCGGTGGATGGCCTTCCGGACCATCTACAACCGGGTGTATGGAAGCCGGTAGAACAATTTTCTTCCCCAACGGAGGAAAAGGAATACCTGGACCTGCTGTCAAGACACTGGGAAAAATTGTCGCAAGAGCAGAAGGACTACTATGACGAGGGTGTTCGTAGAGCGTTGGCGGCACAGCGCCGAAGGCAACAGCAAGAGAACGCCTCCACCGCAATGAAGGGAACGACCCCAAATGCTGAGTCCACGGTTGTCGTTCCACCCAGTAACGGGTCATCACTTGAGAACATTAAAAAACGGCTGGCGGAGAAGAGACGGGCCGTGCAAGGCGGTGCGAGTGAGGGGCAAACTGCGAATGAGCACACGACATCGGCTGCCTCCCTGAAGGAGCGGTTGGCTATGAAGAAGGCACAGCTGTCGTCGGTAGCGAAGCCCACGAGCATCACAGAGACGGAGACGGCCGCTGTGGCCGTGCCATCAGCCCAGACCCTCACGTCGCACAAAGACACCGCACCGACTCCCGTACATTTATTCTTTGGCTTTCCCATTCCATCACGCTTTCCCACCAAGACGGACTACCTGACGCATTCGAAGTC
>NW_912196.1:0-1193 GCF_000209065.1 Trypanosoma cruzi | reverse complement strand
AAAGGGAGGGAGAGGAGGAGGTTTGTATGAATGAGGAAATTAAGCCAATGTTTTGTATAGAATTGCCGAAATTATGTTGAATGCATATGATGTTATTCCTGTTACTTCTTGGCGTAATTTTATTGTTGTGCTATGTGCGGCTACATGCATGTGAATTTGCACTTGTATGCACGCAATACATATAAATGTGGATATTCTTTTTTTCCTGCCGGAGGGATGAGGATGGCACACACACGGAATACATATATGTATCTTTTGACTTTATTTATTGCTGAGGGGAAAGGGGGCTCACGGGGTTTTTCACTGAATTGGGTGTTCTCTTTTTCTCTTTGGCGTTTATGGGTGCTGGTGGAATGTGTATGGGTGTTGCCTTTTCCTTCTTCTGCGACACAGGTTTACTTTTAATCTTTTTAAATTATTAATAAAAAATAAAATATTGTGTCACGCAGGGTAGTTTTTGTGTACCTTAATTGGGAGTCGGGAGGCCATTCCGGTGTTGCGTCCGGGTGGTGCGCTTGATGCGCTGTGGCATACATGAGTCTCAGCAGCAGCAGCAGGGCACATGGGGCGGGGACAGCCGCAGGGGAGACCGACGTCCGTAGCAGGTGGTGCCCGCTTCTCGACCTTCTTTCCGTTGACACGGATGTGGCCGATGGGGCATCTGTGTCGTTGATGATTGTCGCCCACGTCACGTACCGCTCTGCGCTGCTGACGCGTGCACTGCGCCTTTGGCGCCATCGGAGAAAAGTGGTTGTGGAGAGGCGGCATTGGCAAGCCTGTCTCGCGGTAGAATGGCATGCGAGGCGCCGATCGTTCCTTTTCTTTCGGGCGTGGCAGTGGCGCCATAGAGAAGTCCAGCAGCACAAAGCCAACACGGAGACAGCGGAGGGGCACTGCGTGAAGGTGGCGCTTCGACGCGCAATGGAGGCCTGGAAGACGTGGTCCCATGCGGCAAGTGAACTGAGGGCACATGTGACTGCGATGGGCTTGAGAACCATGAAGTCGCTTCTTCTGCGGTGTTGGAACGCTTGGCATCATCACGCCCAGCGGTGCATTGCGTGCAACAAGCTGACCACTGCGGCGGCGATTTGGCGGCAGCAGTCGTGTTGGGTGGTCTGGAGACACGTGGCTTGGAACGAAGAGGTCGTCGATTACATGTGGCTGCGCTCCTTCTGCACGTACCCGTGGCCTGG
>NW_912195.1:0-1193 GCF_000209065.1 Trypanosoma cruzi | reverse complement strand
AGTTTAAAAGAAAGGATACGGTCACTCCTCTTGCAAGGGCACAGATAAGCACAGCCTGCTCTTATGTACTGAGAGTAGAGAGGCGGAGGGCAGAAGAAGGGGAAAGGCGAGAACGACAAGAACTGGGGATTGACGTTTCCACTGGAATTAAATATGCGGTGTTTAAAGGAAGGGTTCGCGTGGATAAAATGCGGCTGAATGATTTTCTTGCGATGGAATTGGACGGCAGGGGCGCTGTGGACGCCAATTGGGATGTCTTGCTGAGGAGTTTTTTAAGGATTCCAAGAAGTACATTTGCGGTGCGGGAGTATTGGGCGGAATGCAGGCGTCCGATCGTTACAATACGATGGAGAGGGCTGTGAGGGATGAAATGGATATGGAAGAGGATGTAAGCAAGCTTTACGAGCATTGCATGGACAATCTACTGAGGTGGTTGGTGGCTACTGCGGAGGTAAAAGCAAGTGTTCATGAAATCACCAAAAGGTTATTGGATGCAGCCGCCGAGGAAGCGGGGAACCCAACGACGACGAGTGCACCGATATGCCTGGAGGGATTGTACGAGTCTGTGTACAATGCGAGGTGGCATCATGTGGTGGAAGTTTCTGGCGGCGAGGGGACGGGAGTGGAAGTGAGGGAGGGGGAAGCACCGCAGTCATGGGATTACAAGAAAGTTGACGACACCCTCGAAAAGGATGACGGTGTGTGGCAATCCGGTGCACCGCGTCCCAGGCTGATGGTGCTCACCTCGGAGAAGGGATGGCCGTACTCGTGGAGATGGAGGGAGAATAAATCCACTCGTGACTGCCACGTGAACTGTGAGGTGGATCGAGTATGGCAGATTGTTAAGGGCGATCTCACCGAGTGGTTCAGCAGTCACGGTGGGAACGACTTTGAGCCCAAGCAGCGTGTGTTGATTGGGACGCCCGGGATTGGGAATTCGATGAATGCCGGCTCGTACCTCCTCTACCAGCTGCTGCACTATGATGCGGAGCAGCTCCCAATGGTTGCGTACGTTGTTGGGAGTCAATCATTTCTGTTTGACAAGACCACCAAAACGGTATCAACATGCAGGGGTGACCCCAGGATTGATGATGTTGTAAACATTTTTTCTTTGCGTGGGGTGAAGGGGTATTGTATCTACGATGCGACATTGGCATGTCGTCAACCGCCTGCTGGTTTGCCTTGCAGGGGAT
>NW_912194.1:0-1193 GCF_000209065.1 Trypanosoma cruzi | reverse complement strand
GGTGAGCACGATAATGAATCCACACGTCTTCAAGAAAGAATGAGAGAGCTGTACGAGAATAGTGAATTGGAGGAGTTGGCACGGTGCCAGCAGGAGGAACTCGTCCGGTTAAAGCGTGAGGTCGACCGCCTTCGAGAGCGCACGTTTCCTTCGTTTGCTGTTGTATCAAAGAAAACCGTGACGTGATCAAATGTAGAAAACGAAGAACTGAGGGAACCCCCCATCTGAGTTGAGGGTTTTTTCCCCCCTTGTATGTAGAGCTGACACATTTTTATTGCATTTTTTTTTTTTTTGAGGAGATGTATTGTTAAAGAGGGAAAGATATGCGCGCCGATGTGTCTGTAGGGGCTGGACATGCGTTCCTTTTTTGTTGTTGTTGTTGTTCTTTCGCTTGAAGTTTGGTTTTTATTTTTTTTTTTCTTGTCTTTTTCCCTGTTGAGCGTCCTGAAACGATCTTTTTTTTTTTTTCCTTTGTCTGCTGCCGCGAAGGACGGGGTACCCTTGAGGTGATGGAAATACATGCGGCTCAGGCAGCACGCGAGCGGGAACAGCGCATTAAGTCCGTGGAGGAGATACTTTTGCGCATTGCATCGCACGAAGGTGTGTTGGGCTATCTTGTGCTGAACCCTGTTGATGGAAGCATCTTCAAACACTCCGGTTTTGGTGGAGACGCGAAAAAAATGCAAAAGTATGCAGAGAAGGTTAATGGTCTCACAAAATTGGCGTACTCGACGGTCCGAACGATTGATTGGAAAGATGATCTCACCTTTCTTCGTCTAAGTGTTGGTCTAACTGACATTCTGGTTGCACCGGATGTGGAAAAACGCTATGTATTGGTTGTAGTACAGGAGATCAAACAATGATGTATGTTTGGCGCATTATGCCTTTTCTGTAAGATGGCACGTTTTTTTTTTTTTTCTTTTTTTTTTTTTTTTGTTGTTGTTGTTGTTTTTTTCTCCTCTACTTTTACTGGTGGTCCTTGTTTATCATGAACATGTTAAAGGGACTTTGTGCGTCTCAGAAAGAAGATGGGAATTAAGTGACATCTCTGACGAGAAACCCGACTGCTGCCATTTGAGGATTATTTTTGATTATTTTTATTATTATTATTTTTTTTCTCTGTGTGTGTTTCCTTCATTCTCATAAGGGAACGGTAATGTATGCGGTGAATCCATGGGGTAAAGTTCTTCTTA
>NW_912193.1:0-1193 GCF_000209065.1 Trypanosoma cruzi | reverse complement strand
TTTTTTTGTCTGTTCCAGGTTGGTTTTGAGGACGCTTGATGTGCCTGCTGGGTGATCGCCGGCTTTTTTATTGGTGATTGCGTATTTTTGGCTTACCGGTGTGCCGCTCAGCGCCATTTTGTTTTACTTCTTTTCTGCTTATTGGGGCGTGTTGTTATTCGTCACGCGTCAGCACACACCGAGCAACATGTCAAAAAAAAAAAATGCAGGTTTTTTCCCCCTCGCGAGGGCCTCGGCAGCCACAATCCTGTGCGTGCGTGCATTCTCAGCGTTTTAAGCACGGCATGTGTGTGCATGTGTGTGTGTGTTTGTCAGCGCCTATACTTGCAGAGCAGCTGTGCGCCACAAGAGAGTCTGAAGAAAGCAACGGCAGAGAGAGGCAGATAAGCACACACGCAAATTACTCATATCATCACACACACACACACGCAGCCGCGGAATGGGTGCACTCAACCACAAAATCAAAAAGAAAAACAAAACAAAAAGCCGAAGCGTGGGACTACCAGCGCACACACACTCTCATTGCTCCCGTAAAGCAAAACACACACACAGGGAGAGAGAGAGAGGTCGCCCACTCAATGCAATGAAAACAAAACAGAAACAGTTACGGTGCTCCGCCCATGCAGCCAGGCAGGACGGCAGCGGTGCGTGTCGTGCAAAAGAGAGCACCAACGGGCCTGCATGGGTGTGCATGCATATATACAATGGGCACATTATTGTGTGTGCTTCGTGGGGTGAGGCGACGACGAGAGTCCATGCAAGGGGACACACACAGAGAGAGAGAAGGAAGTGTGTGTATGCGGGCGGTGCATGGCTCTCTCACACTCACTCTCACGCGGCCACCACCGCAGCCGCAGCCGCACAAACCACGAAACAGATGGAATCAGTGCGATTGCAGAACTCGCACACCGTCCTGCAAACCAGAAGTTTAAAAAGCAATATGAAACAAGAATTCAAAAAAAAAAAATGGAAAAAACTTAGGCTTCTGCGGGAATCGAACCCGCGTCCCCGGATGACATTGTGAGCGTGTTTGCCACTGAGCTAAAAAAATGCGGTCGCGCGACTCCTTTTCACGTAAAGTATTAATGTCGATCTTCGAACAATCGAGCACATTTGCGTTGTCCCCTGGAAAACGAAAAAGACGTGTTTAGGATGCGCAGCCGCAGCGTGGTTACTACTGTAAGTCGTCATAT
>NW_912192.1:0-1193 GCF_000209065.1 Trypanosoma cruzi | reverse complement strand
AGCGGCCGCTGCCCACACGCTGTGGTCTAAATTTTTGTTTCGAATTATGAATGGTGGTGGTTTGAGGCACTCTCTTTCAATGTCTGTTTGCGTGTTCACACACTGGGACGCCAAACAACCCGGAACCATCCGCTGCTTGGAGGAATTTCGCGAGATCTTGCCCACAAGGGTGCTGCACTCGGCGGATCGTTTTCGAGTCGCTGCCGCACCACACGCTGTGGTCTAAATTTTTGTTTCGAATTATGAATGGTGGTGGTCAGAGACACTCTCTTTCAATGTCTGTTTGCGTGTTCACACACTGGACGCCAAACAACCCTGAACTATCCGCTGCTTGGAGGAATTTCGCGAGATCTTGCCCACAAGGGTGCTGCACTCGCCGGATCGTTTTCGAGCGGCCGCTGCACCACACGCTGTGGTCTAAATTTTTGTTTCGAATTATGAATGGTGGTGGTCAGAGGCACTCTCTTTCAATGTCTGTTTGCGTGTTCACACACTGGACGCCAAACAACCCTGAACCATCCGCTGCTTGGAGGAATTTCGCGAGATCTTGCCCACAAGGGTGCTGCACTCGGCGGATCGTTTTCGAGTGGCTGCTGCACCACACGCTGTGGTCTAAATTTTTGTTTCGAATTATGAATGGTGGTGGTCAGAGACACTCTCTTTCAATGTCTGTTTGCGTGTTCACACACTGAACGCCAAACAACCCGGAACCATCCGCTGCTTGGAGGAATTTCGCGAGATCTTGCCCACAAGGGTGCTGCACTCGCCGGATCGTTTTCGAGCGGCTGCTGCACCACACGCTGTGGTCTAAATTTTTGTTTCGAATTATGAATGGTGGTGGTCAGAGACACTCTCTTTCAATGTCTGTTTGCGTGTTCACACACTGGACGCCAAACAACCCTGAACTATCCGCTGCTTGGAGGAATTTCGCGAGATCTTGCCCACAAGGGTGCTGCACTCGCCGGATCGTTTTCGAGTGGCTGCTGCACCGCACGTTGTGGTCTAAATTTTTGTTTCGAATTATGAATGGTGGTGGTCAGAGACACTCTCTGTCAATGTCTGTTTGCGTGTTCACACACTGGACGCCAAACAACCCTGAACTATCCGCTGCTTGGAGGAATTTCGCGAGATCTTGCCCACAGGGGTGCTGCACTCGGCGGATCGTTTTCGAGTGGCTGCTGCACCACACGCTG
>NW_912191.1:0-1193 GCF_000209065.1 Trypanosoma cruzi | reverse complement strand
CGCGCGGAACGGAGGAAATGGTGCTGCGCCTGCAGGGCCCCCAGCATGCCGTCTCTACAGACTTGTTTTTAGCAGCACGACGGTGCTTCTCTCGTTTGTCGTATTTGTTGCGCTGTTTGTCTTCTTCCGCCTCATTTGTCTCCCGTTTCTCGCATTGGCAAGCGTCGGACTTGCGGTGAAGATACGCACGTTCACGGTGTGCACCTGGGTCTTGGTTGTCCTCCTGCAGGTGGTGCTGCAGGGACTGCATTTGTACTGGTTTGCACTGATTGTGAAGCTGGCAATTCGGGCGCTTTTTGGTGGTCCCCTTGATGACATCCGCTCCGAGGACGATGAGGAAGATTTGTAATGATGCACGGAAAGGTTAAATTTTTTTGATTTTTAAAGTTGTATCTTTGGTGGAATTGTAAAGACAAATTTCTTTCTTTTTTTTTTTTCTGATTGTGGATAAGTGGTGTTGTCTTAACTTTTTTTTTTCTTTTGATCATGAATGATGCTGTTGGCACCTTTCTCGCCGTTTGTTTTTTGATTGTTTAATTTTTTCTTTTGGGGGGGGTATTAATGGGCTTGATTAATTGTTATTGTTGTTGTTTGTGTCGGTTTATCCTTTGCGCTTTGATACCGCTTAAATATCGCAGGCTGTATTTGTGCTAAGGGGTATATATATATATATGCGTATATGGTTGTTGCCACTGCTCCTTCATGTGGCAATGTTGGCGTGTTTGTGAAGAAAAACGAAATGTCATACGGCCAGGATGTTGTGGATTTTGTTTTTAGGTCTTTTTATTATTGTTATTATTATCAAATGTGTCTTTTTTATTTATTTATTTAAGGTAGTTTTTTTTTTTTCTCCACCCCGTGTTGTGCGAGCTTTTTGCATGATTGTATTGGATGGCCTTGTATTCCCCTTCTTTGTGGGGTGTACTCTTTTTGTCTGTTTGATATATGGCCTTATCCTGCGCCGTCGTCGGCTACAACAGCAACAACAGGAGCAACAACTGCAACAGCAACAACAGGAACAAGAGGGGCAGTTAAATCAAATGGTGATAGCGACGCACGTCCCGCAGGCGTGGCAGGCAAATGTCCCACCGCTGTTCTACACATACAGTACCCCCTTGCAAGGACCACAGGAGGCATCCACGTGGGGGTTGCCACTTCACCAGCGTCCACAACAGGCTGCAGCCACAGACACA
>NW_912190.1:0-1193 GCF_000209065.1 Trypanosoma cruzi | reverse complement strand
CACCCACGCAAGGTGTGGGAAAAAATAGAATCTGTATGGGACGGCACGGAGGACCATCGCCCACAGAAAAGTGCAGCAACACGGCAAGTCACGGCGGGCCGTCGGTGTGTGCGGGCCAGCCCTCACGCGGTGCAACACGCCACACCCAACAGGGAATGACAGACAGACAGGCGGAGAGAGAGAGATGAATGGATGCCGTCACGAGGCACTCACAATCCACATGGCCCGTGAGCATGCGGCCACTCCACGCAGGAACACAAGAGGAGAAGATGACAAGAGAAAAGCAAGAAGCAGCACAACACACACAAAAGAAACAAATTACAGGCGGGAAAGGCACCGCCAAGGCCCTCACCCTGGCCGGCGACTCCACTCCAGCCCTCACACACACACACCATCGCAGTGCCGTCAGTCCGCGGGTGAGAAAATTCGGCCCTCCACACAACAAACGCACACAACGCCAGCAATCAACCACCAATGGACAAGAACTAAAAGAGACTCACCGCCACCGCCTCCGGTTCAATCCCACGGCCAACGGGATACGGCCACAGCCCGCTGCCGGCACACAACGCACACG
Source organism: Trypanosoma cruzi (assembly GCF_000209065.1). Lineage (NCBI taxonomy): Eukaryota > Euglenozoa > Kinetoplastea > Trypanosomatida > Trypanosomatidae > Trypanosoma > Trypanosoma cruzi. Next base: position 619 of record NW_912190.1, on the reverse strand, counting down.
GAGCGAGCAATCACCCAAAGAGCCACACGCGGAAGCGGATTCTCACCCATCCATGACGCGGCACCTCAGTCCATGCGGTCACACGGAGCGCACTGTTTCCTCAATAGAAATTATTCGTCGTCCATCCCCTAAGGATGCTTCTGTTAGTGATGAGCCTTCGAACACAATAGAAGAAAGTGGACAATGCAGTAACGCCGCGACACCGCTGGTGACAATGATTCCCTCATACCGGGGCAATTCTCCAATTATGCCTCGTATGCACACACAAACAACGTACCATACAAAAATCACCCGATGTTTTTCACCAGAAACCAAACAATCCCTTTCCCTCCCTAATTTATTCTGTCAGTGTTATGTTCGATAGCGTTGGACATTTTGGCATTCGTGTGCGGTGCTGCCACATGGGGCTGGTGCACCCGCACCGCATGCTCAGACACAAGCATCCAAAAGTACATAAATCCCACAATATTTTTTCACCACAAATCAAAACTGTGCCTTTCCCTCCCTAATTTGTTTTCCTATTTCGGTGGTTATTCCTCACTTCGGTGAACTTCTTCCCTTCAAAAGTCTCTGTACGATATTGACAATTGGTACTGGCGCACCTTTTCGTTCCAGAACG
>NW_912188.1:0-1192 GCF_000209065.1 Trypanosoma cruzi | reverse complement strand
GGTTGCCTGCGCATGCGTGGGCATCGTCGCACTTACATCGAATTGACGCTGCGATTCACAGCACACGTGTTTGTTGCTGTCACCACCGCAGCACCGACGACGACGGCGGCGGGGGCGAGAAACACAGCCACGAAACGATGCATGCGAGGGAAATGTCTGAGGCGAGCGGCGACGCGGGCAACGACGAAAAGAACGGGGAAGGGCGGCGAGGGACACCATCATCACTGCCCCCCCCCGCCTGTTGTCATCCCATTTCCCACAACGCACAGTAGCAGCACCATGAATGATCCGCCGCACATGGTCGCGGAACGCCAGGGGCCGGCCAGTGAGGTGGCGAAGGGGAGGAAGAGGAGGAGTGGAACACCGCCGACCAGGAGTGGATGCGCCTTGTTGGTGGACCACTTCACCTCCGCCGCCGCCGCCCGTCCCGCAGGGAGACAGCGACCGCAGGGGCGTCAAGTCGCCAGGTCGGGAGACGGCAGTGTTGGAGCGGCGAGTGCGGCAGTTGTCACATCCACACTTTTGGAAAAACTTCGGCGGAATGTACTTCGTAAGCGTCTTGATTGGCAGCAGATGCCCTCACGGTATCCGCTCGTGCAGCGGCTGCCCGTATGGCGACAGCGTTTTGCGTGGAGCGCGCTTTTTGCCCTCGTCGGCCCTCCCGCTGCCGAGTGGCGGCAGTGTCACGGATACATTTGTATGCAGCGCACCGGAGCGGAGGGGTGACGATGTGGCCGTGCCCCAACGCGAGGTGGCAGAGCGACGGGCGCAGCAAGCAACGGAGCGGCGCACAAGGCTTGAGAATCAGATTGAGGCGAAACGGAAATTGACGGAGAAGTGGCGCCAGTACACGTGCACGCCGATAAGGTACTTTAGCACGCGAGACACAGAGGAAAAAAAGTACGCCGCCTTTGATGAAGCCACGGGGCTCCCGACGCGACGCGCGACAGGCGAGGCGTTGGGCGAGAAGGAGCAGAAGAAACTCGCAAAGGAGCTTGCGAGGTACGCGAAGGTCCACGAGGAGTTTGTTGCGAAAGGGGGCGAGGGGTGGCTGGCGGAGCAGGAGAAGGAATTGGCATCGCTTTGCCAGGCCCTCGAAAGCCTCTGACGGCGTGTCTTGCGCCGTGGCCTGCGTGCGTGTGTTTTTTGGGAGGAGGATGAAGGAAAGAGCGAAGAAAAGGAGAGCGCTGAA
>NW_912187.1:0-1192 GCF_000209065.1 Trypanosoma cruzi | reverse complement strand
CATTGAAAGAGAGTGCCTCTGACCACCACCATTCTTAATTCGAAACAAAAATTTAGACCACAACGTGTGGTGCAGCAGCCACTCGAAAACGATCCGCCGAGTGCAGCACCCATGTGGGCAAGATCTCGCGAAACTCCTCCAATCAGCGGATAGTTCCGGGTTGTTTGGCGTCCAGTGTGTGAACACGCAAACAGACATTGAAAGAGAGTGCCTCTGACCACCACCATTCATAATTCGAAACAAAAATTTAGACCACAACGTGTGGTGCAGCAGCCACTCGAAAACGATCCGCCGAGTGCAGCACCCATGTGGGCAAGATCTCGCGAAACTCCTCCAAGCAGCGGATAGTTCCGGGTTGTTTGGCGTCCAGTGTGTGAACACGCAAACAGACATTGAAAGAGAGTGTCTCTGACCACCACCATTCATAATTCGAAACAAAAATTTAGACCACAGCGTGTGGTGCAGCAGCCACTCGAAAACGATCCGCCGAGTGCAGCACCCATGTGGGCAAGATCTCGCGAAATTCCTCCAAGCAGCGGATAGTTCAGGGTTGTTTGGCGTCCAGTGTGTGAACACGCAAACAGACATTGAAAGAGAGTGCCTCTGACCACCACCATTCATAATTCGAAACAGAAATTTAGACCACAACGTGTGGTGCAGCAGCCACTCGAAAACGATCCGCCGAGTGCAGCACCCATGTGGGCAAGATCTCGCGAAACTCCTCCAATCAGCGGATAGTTCCGGGTTGTTTGGCGTCCAGTGTGTGAACACGCAAACAGACATTGAAAGAGAGTGCCTCTGACCACCACCATTCATAATTCGAAACAAAAATTTAGACCACAACGTGTGGTGCAGCAGCCACTCGAAAACGATCCGCCGAGTGCAGCACCCATGTGGGCAAGATCTCGCGAAACTCCTCCAATCAGCGGATAGTTCCGGGTTGTTTGGCGTTCAGTGTGTGAACACGCAAACAGACATTGAAAGAGAGTGTCTCTGACCACCACCATTCATAATTCGAAACAAAAATTTAGACCACAACGTGTGGTGCAGCAGCCACTCGAAAACGATCCGCCGAGTGCAGCACCCATGTGGGCAAGATCTCGCGAAATTCCTCCAAGCAGCGGATAGTTCAGGGTTGTTTGGCGTCCAGTGTGTGAACACGCAAACAGACATTGAAAGAGAGTGTCTCTGA
>NW_912186.1:0-1192 GCF_000209065.1 Trypanosoma cruzi | reverse complement strand
TGGGTGGGGATGGAGACGGCTGCTAAGGACTTCGTGCCCTTTGCCGGTCAGGGCATGGGCGACAATTTTGTACAGCGGCTCAAGAATCAGCGTGACAAACGCGGGTCTCTGTGTGAAGTTTTTGATCTTCACAAATTGCCCCTTCTCAAAGGCAACTTGTCCCCAAAGCTGCTGCGACAGTGCGACTGGGTCAACGGAAGGGTACTCACGGCTGTACTTCAGTGCAAAGGTCTCCGTCGTAAAGCAAAACCCAAGTCTTGACGACGCGAAACAGACGGTGCCGTTCTGTGGGGAAACAAGAAACGGGGAACCAAAGCCAGCAATCTCGTTGTTGACAGCATCCACCACCGTCCGCAACTTGCGGTAGGCGTCCAGTGGCGGTAGCTTGAGATCCATGATGAGACGATCGACCTTCGTGATGACAAGCATCACTGGGAGATTTTCCTGCAGCACCGTCTGTCGCAAAAGCCGGACAGCGTTGCGTGTTATGGACTCAACCGCGTCGACACAAAATATTGCGGCGTCTGCCAAGCGCAGGGCTGCTGCCGTCTCCGCCGCAAAGTCGGGATGACCAGGTGTGTCACAGAAACTGACGAGGTGAGAGGCCTGCTGGTAGTGTGCCCCCGACACCACCTCCGTCACAACACTGCTTTTAAGAGAAATTTTGCGCTCCACCTCGTCCTCACGCTGACGGTACGCACGGCCCCCAAGAAGCATAGTGAGCAGAGAAGTCTTTCCATGGTGCAGGTGACCAACAAGTGCCACGTTGCGTTGCCGCGAAGGGATGCCGCACAGGAGATCTAAAAATTCACGTTCCGAAGATGGTGCCGCGTGTGTATCTTGAATGAGCAGCGGTGCCGCACGCCGGTCCTCAAAAAGGAACTTACCGCGCGCCCCATCCGCACGAAAATACGAAACAACGTCTTTTTCATCTACAAGCGGTTCAGCAATGGTTTGATTTCCAGCCTCGCCAATGATGAGCTCAACGTCGTCACTGAAGGCACTGCTTGAACCATCTGTTCCACCTCCATTTGACCTCCCATGACGTTGCCGCAGGGAACTATCATCATCGTCATCGTCATCATCATCATCGCCACTGCCGCCTCCCGCCCGCTTCCAAGCATCGTCATCGCTTACAGAAGCAACCTCACGGTCGCTGTCATCGTAGTTGCTGCTGCTGTCATCATGATTC
>NW_912185.1:0-1192 GCF_000209065.1 Trypanosoma cruzi | reverse complement strand
TCTCTTATCCTATCGACACCGTCAATCGTCGCTGTGGTGAACCCGCTTCTAACGAGTTTCACGTTTTTATCCCGTTTTTTGCCCCACACGCGCGAGAGTGTCCCGAGTGCCTCCGTCCACGAATTCCCCTTGTCACCGGACTCGTACACCCTGTGGCGGCCATCATCACACGCAGTCATCATAATGAGTTTTCCCTTCTCCCACTCCACCACGGAAGGATCACCGCAGCCATCGGCAGACATCCACTTAGACAGCGTCCAACTCGCAGTACTCAGGGTGTATATGATCAGCGAAACGGTTTTTTTATCCTCTTCAGTCCCCTCATTCTCCTTCTTCTTTGTACCTTCCACTGGGAACACAGGCGTACCGTCCTTTATCTTAACACCCGATCCACCGCCGCCAACCAGCCCTGTTAAATATTCGTGTTGCTCGCAGAAGGGTGTCCGCGGGAGACCTTTGGTATCCTTCCACTGGATTCCTTTGCCACTGCCACTTTCTTCACCACCGACTTCCCCTTTCACCAGCAAAAATCCACGGTCAACTGCATCTCTCTCCTGAACACCAGTGGCAGCTTTCCGGCTGTATTTTCCAACAAGCATGTAAATATCATTTCCCTCCACAACTGTTGTTGGTCGGCTCACATCCACTTTCTTCAACTCTGTGGAAGGGGCTTTCTCCAAAAATTGTGTCTCTTTCACTTCATTCAGCACTTCCACCGGCCTGTCAGCAGTAGATTCTGTCGAAGAAAGTTGGGATGCAACGCCAGAAAAAAAGTTATCTTTACCTTCCTTCGTCTCTTTGCACTGCGCCTCGGCAACGGCAAACACGTCACTCCCCACTTTTAGAAGGCCGGGAGCGCCCAACGAGTCCACAGTTACACCAGCACCCTCAGTGATGCCCTTCCACTCAAACTTTGGTTCAGCTGACTCCTCCACCTCATCCGCAGTCACAGTTCCACTGCCGCCGCAAACCATGACGACAAGTAGAAGAAGCACAAAATGGAGGAGATGCCGGGACATGTTGGGCCTCGGCGGCTCACTCTCTCTTCCTTCCCTCCTCCTTCCGCTGGATCCGGTCACGCGGCGACGGTTGTGTGTGCGGGGTGCCTTGACTGCAGCAACACGTGAGAGCATACAAATATGTGTGTGTGGGCGCTTGTGTGTGCTGTTGGTTCTTCCCAGAGCCCTCGAAT
>NW_912184.1:0-1192 GCF_000209065.1 Trypanosoma cruzi | reverse complement strand
ATGGTGGTGGTCAGAGGCACTCTCTTTCAATGTCTGTTTGCGTGTTCACACACTGGAACGCCAAACAACCCTAAACTATCCGCTGCTTGGAGGAATGTCGCGAGATCTTGCCCACAAGGGTGCTGCACTCGGCGGATCGTTTTCGAGTGGCTGCTGCACCACACGTTGTGGTCTAAATTTTTGTTTCGAATTATGAATGGTGGTGGTCAGAGGCACTCTCTTTCAATGTCTGTTTGCGTGTTCACACACTGGGACGCCAAACAACCCTTAACTATCCGCTGCTTGGAGGGAATTTCGCGAGATCTTGCCCACAAGGGTGCTGCAGTCGGCGGATCGTTTTCGAGTGGCTGCTGCACCACACGCTGTGGTCTAAATTTTTGTTTTGAATTATGAATGGTGGTGGTCAGAGACACTCTCTTTCAATGTCTGTTTGCGTGTTCACACACTGGACGCCAAACAACCCTGAACTATCCGCTGCTTGGAGGAATTTCGCGAGATCTTGCCCACAAGGGTGCTGCAGTCGGCGGATCGTTTTCGAGTGGCTGCTGCACCACACGCTGTGGTCTAAATTTTTGTTTCGAATTATGAATGGTGGTGGTCAGAGGCACTCTCTTTCAATGTCTGTTTGCGTGTTCACACACTGGACGCCAAACAACCCTGAACTATCCGCTGCTTGGAGGAATTTCGCGAGATCTTGCCCACAAGGGTGCTGCAGTCGGCGGATCGTTTTCGAGTGGCTGCTGCACCACACGCTGTGGTCTAAATTTTTGTTTTGAATTATGAATGGTGGTGGTCAGAGACACTCTCTTTCAATGTCTGTTTGCGTGTTCACACACTGGACGCCAAACAACCCTGAACTATCCGCTGCTTGGAGGAGTTTCGCGAGATCTTGCCCACAAGGGTGCTGCACTCGCCGGATCGTTTTCGAGCGGCCGCTGCACCGCACGTTGTGGTCTAAATTTTTGTTTCGAATTATGAATGGTGGTGGTCAGAGGCACTCTCTTTCAATGTCTGTTTGCGTGTTCACACACTGGACGCCAAACAACCCTGAACTATCCGCTGCTTGGAGGAATTTCGCGAGATCTTGCCCACAAGGGTGCTGCAGTCGGCGGATCGTTTTCGAGTGGCTGATGCACCACACGCTGTGGTCTAAATTTTTGTTTCGAATTATGAATGGTGGGGTCAGAGGCAC
>NW_912183.1:0-1192 GCF_000209065.1 Trypanosoma cruzi | reverse complement strand
ATCACCTTGAAGCTGTTCGTACGGCGCACGTTACTCAAAGCCTTTTTGGCCGCCTCTTCGCGGCACTTGTTCAGCGCGCTGTTCACATCCGCCTCAAAGGACTGCAAAAGCGTCATACCAGCCTTTCGGTTGAGAGTGCGGTTGTTGGCCGCCGCACCGATCTTTTCGACGTTCTCACGCGTCTTCACCAGGACCTCGTTCATCTGCCGAAGCGTGTCCGCATCCGCGACCGTGTCCTGCACACCGACACTGAAACCAAAATTGATGAGGAAAAATGTCGTGATGCGCTGCACGCCGTTGATAAAGCGAGCCACTTCATCCGACCCGCGTTCGTTGAAAATGACGTGAATGAGAGATCCCGGGGCGGCGCCAACGATGCCCTTCGTGATGGGCCCACACAACAGCTGCCCCCGTCGTATCATAATGCTGGAGTCGTTGTGCGGGAACGGCGGTCTCTCCTGCGGCGTCGCCGGATGGTTCACTTCTGGAAGAATGAGCGAAAAGACCTGTTTTCCTGTCCAGAGAGGTCGCGGCTTTAGCACGGCCGGCACGGGCAACTGCCACAGGTCCAACCAGAGAGCAACACTCTGCACAAAGTACTTGTCAAGAAACGTGTCCTTGTCCGTGAGCCGATAACTGCCGAGAAGACTGTCCTGGACAATGCCCATGCACGGAGCAGACTTGTTGGGCGACACAAAATTCTTTGGCACCATCATCATTTCAATAAGCTCCGCCTTCGTGAGAAGACTCTGCGGTACGTGCAGATTCATTTCGTCACCATCAAAATCCGCATTGTACGGCGTTGTGCACGAGAGATTCAGACGAAACGTGTTGTAATTTAACACCCGCACACGGTGGCCCATCATACTCATACGGTGCAGTGTGGGCTGCCGGTTGAAGAGCACAACATCGCCGTTTATGACGTGCCGCTCCACGACGTCGCCAATGTTGAGCGTCACTTTCGAACGGTCGCGCCGCAACGCCAGTTTGGTGGTGGTCCCATTGGGGTGATGAATGTAGTTTGCAGAGGGGTACACCGGCCGACGCACAAACTCCGTAAGCCGCTTCTTGTTGACCGCGCTCACACGTTCCGGAAAGGTAAGCGTCATGGCGATAGAGAAGGGCACACCAACTTCATCCACGTCAATGTTCGGATCGCCTGTAATGACAGTTCGGGCAGAAAAATCCACGC
>NW_912182.1:0-1192 GCF_000209065.1 Trypanosoma cruzi | reverse complement strand
GTGTGAACACGCAAACAGATATTGACAGAGAGTGCCTCTGACTCCCCACCATTCACAATCGGAAAAAAAAACTTGGACCACAACGTGTGATGCAGCGGCCGCTCGAAAACGATCAGCCGAGTGCAGCACCCGTGTGGGCAAGAGCTCGCGAAATTCCTCCAAGCAGCGGATAGTTCAGGGTTGTTTGGTGTCCAGTGTGTGAACACGCAAACAGATATTGACAGAGAGTGTCTCTGACTCCCACCATTCATAATTGGAAACAAAAATTTGGACCACGACGTGTGATGCAGCAGCCGCTCGAAAACGATCAGCCGAGTGCAGCACCCTTGTGGGCAAGAGCTCGCGAAATTCCTCCAAGCAGCGGATAGTTCAGGGTTGTTTGGTGTCCAGTGTGTGAACACGCAAACAGATAGTGACAGAGAGTGTCTCTGACTCCCACCATTCACAATCGGAAAAAAAAACTTGGACCACAACGTGTGATGCAGCGGCCGCTCGAAAACGATCAGCCGAGTGCAGCACCCGTGTGGGCAAGAGCTCGCGAAATTCCTCCAAGCAGCGGATAGTTCAGGGTTGTTTGGTGTCCAGTGTGTGAACACGCAAACAGATATTGACAGAGAGTGTCTCTGACTCCCACCATTCATAATTGGAAACAAAAATTTGGACCACAACGTGTGATGCAGCAGCCGCTCGAAAACGATCAGCCGAGTGCAGCACCCTTGTGGGCAAGAGCTCGCGAAATTCCTCCAAGCAGCGGATAATTCAGGGTTGTTTGGTGTCCAGTGTGTGAACACGCAAACAGATATTGACAGAGAGTGTCTCTGACTCCCATCATTCACAATCGGAAACAAAAATTTAGACCACAACGTGTGATGCAGCAGCCGCTCGAAAACGATCAGCCGAGTGCAGCACCCGTGTGGGCAAGAGCTCGCGAAATTCCTCCAAGCAGCGGATAAGTTCAGGGTTGTTTGGTGTCCAGTGTGTGAACACGCAAACAGATATTGACAGAGAGTGTCTCTGACTCCCACCATTCATAATTGGAAACAAAAATTTGGACCACAACGTGTGATGCAGCAGCCGCTCGAAAACGATCAGCCGAGTGCAGCACCCTTGTGGGCAAGAGCTCGCGAAATTCCTCCAGCAGCGGATAATTCAGGGGGTGTTTGGTGTCCAGTGTGTGAACACGCAAACAGAT
>NW_912181.1:0-1192 GCF_000209065.1 Trypanosoma cruzi | reverse complement strand
CGAACTTGTTCCTCCTAGTGTCAAGCAGCTGGACCTCAGAGGACTGCACCGCGTCAACCTCCGTGACGGCAATGTCGCAGTGCTGCGGAAGGGCAGCTGCAAAAGCAACAACGGAAGACCGCATTACAGTCTGGCTCACGCGGATCAGGACGCCGGATGACTCGGCCGCCTCAGCACCACCAACAAACTGCAGCGCGGCACCCCCACGGAATGTGCACCCAGTGAGCGTGATGTTGATGGGGAGATGCAGCGGCATACTGTCGAAGGAAAACGTCAGCGTGGCACCCACGCCGCTGAATGTCACACCCACGTAGCAGTGATGCGTCTTCCACATGTTCAGCGTAACGTTCTTCAACGTCTGTTCCACCACGCAGCTCGTGTCGCCGTCGACGGCTCTCTCCGCCACGGGCGGCACAACCGTGTCGGGCACCTCGAAGGGAAGACACGACGCGCCATGCCATCCGTCCTTGCAGCTGCACGAGCACGAGCTGCGGTCCACCGACTCCGTCCCGGGCATGTAGCACGCCGCGTCGTCGTTGCATGTGCCACACCTGAACACCTCCACCTCCTCAGGAAACACGCCGTCGTACGACACCTCCTCATCGCCCTGCAGGTTGCACCCCACCACAAACCGCGCGGGTAACGTCACGACAATGCTCGATGGGAGAAATTTGGCGAAGGAAACACTCGAGTCCACCTGACGGTTGTGTGCAAGCGCCACAGTAGTGCCGCTGCCCGACAGCTGAATTTTGTGCTGAAAATGAGGAATATTTAATACCGAGGCTGCACTCACGTTGTTGCCCTCCACACGCCACTGCGCACCTCCCTCGAGGGTCACCGAGCCATACAAATACGACAGCGCAGAAGTCGAAACCTTCGTGCTGCCAATAAAGGTGCAGTCCGCCACTCGCAGCAGCCCCGCGGTGCCCACGGAAGTATCCCCAAAAATGTAAACACCATTAGCAGCACTCATCGTGTTGTCCTCAACGTCAAAGTAGCCGCCGTTCTTCAAATCAATAGAATTAACGCAAACAGATGATTCCACACCGTCATCCTCCTCCGTTGCCCTCAGCGTATTTCCCTTCACAATGACCCCGCCACCATCAACAGCAGCATTGGAAATATACAACGCGCAATTACTCCCCTCCAAGTTGTTGTCAAGCAGCAGCAGCGTCGAGTTCACACCAAGAAA
>NW_912180.1:0-1192 GCF_000209065.1 Trypanosoma cruzi | reverse complement strand
CAACCACGCTGACTGTGACTGGCGGCAGCTGGCTGGTGCACCGCGACAACGCGTTCCGCACCGCCTACGTTGTTTACGTGGCCGACGAGAACGGCGTGGCGTTCCGCGATTGGAGTGTTTGGTCGATACTTTACAACGACTTTGGTTACGGCTCCTATTCGTCGATCTCTGCATACATGACAAGTTTTTGGTCGGCACAAGACGACGCGAGCCCGATCATCTACGGCACGTGCAACGAGATAAAGGGGTCTCCTGTGACCAATTACAGAAGAGAACTCAATATTGTGGCGCCCGTGACGGCATTGGACTGTGGAAATTGCACCGTGGACGCCGTGTGCTTTGCAGCGAGGACGAGCAGCATCAGCGGCTGTGTGTGTGTGTGCGCTGCTGGCGGCTACGGTGACACGTGTCTACCAGCTGCGGTTCCGGACGGCCTTGGACCGTTCCCGCTCCCCGACGCGGACGACACGGAAATCCGCTGCGTGCACGGTGGCAGCATCAGCTCCGTGGGTTATCCTGATCCCGGTGTGCGTGGTCTGTGCTTTGTCAACGTGACCTTCACCGCCGCGATTGTGCTGGACTTGTTGTACTTTACCGCTCCACAGCAGACACTCAACATCACGCTGCTGCAGTGCGTCCTCGTGGGCTTGTCGATCAAGGGGAGTGGCGCGCGCGTGCACGTGAGCGTGACATCCTCGATGATGGATTCTGGTGCATTGGAGTTTGAGGGAGATTTTGGCGCGAGCTCCCAGATACTGGTGGCAGGCAGTAAGCTCTTGTCAGCGTCGAGCCATGCCATTAAATTTCTAAGGTTTACTTTTGGTAAGAACACGACGCTGCTGCTGCTCGACAACAACATGGAGGGGGAGAGTTCCGCAGTTTATTTCCCCGTTGCTGTTGTTGTTGATGGGGGCGGGTTCATTATTAAGGGAAATATGCTGAAGTCAACAAAGAGGGGTTACAGCTCGGGATCGGCCGTATATGTTCACGCTGTTGATGTGAAGAACGGCGGCTATTTTGACGTCGAGAACAACACGATTAGCGCAGCCATCGGCGTTAATTTTCAGTCTTTGGTTTCTGTGAGCTCCGCGGGGCTGCTGAGGGTGGCGGACTGCACCTTCACTGGCAGCACGGGAGCATTCAATTCTGCGCTGTTGTATTTTGTACGCTCGACCATCTTCAGGGGGTGCGC
>NW_912179.1:0-1192 GCF_000209065.1 Trypanosoma cruzi | reverse complement strand
GCTTGGAGGAATTTCGCGAGCTCTTGCCCACACGGGTGCTGCACTCGGCTGATCGTTTTCGAGCGGCTGCTGCATCACACGTTGTGGTCCAAATTTTTGTTTCTGATTGTGAATGGTGGGAGTCAGAGGCACTCTCTGTCAATATCTGTTTGCGTGTTCACACACTGGACACCAAACAACCCTGAACTATCCGCTGCTTGGAGGAATTTCGCGAGCTCTTGCCCACACGGGTGCTGCGCTCGGCTGATCGTTTTCGAGCGGCTGCTGCATCACACGTTGTGGTCCAAATTTTTGTTTCTGATTGTGAATGGTGGGAGTCAGAGGCACTCTCTGTCAATATCTGTTTGCGTGTTCACACACTGGACACCAAACAACCCTGAACTATCCGCTGCTTGGAGGAATTTCGCGAGCTCTTGCCCACACGGGTGCTGCACTCGGCTGATCGTTTTCGAGCGGCTGCTGCATCACACGTTGTGGTCCAAATTTTTGTTTCCAATTATGAATGGTGGGAGTCAGAGGCACTCTCTGTCAACATCTGTTTGCGTGTTCACACACTGGACACCAAACAACCCTGAACTATCCGCTGCTTGGAGGAATTTCGCGAGCTCTTGCCCACAAGGGTGCTGCACTCGGCTGATCGTTTTTGAGCGGTCGCTGCATCACACGTTGTGGTCCAAATTTTTGTTTCCGATTGTGAATGGTGGGAGTCAGAGGCACTCTCTGTCAATATCTGTTTGCGTGTTCACACACTGGACACCAAACAACCCTGAACTATCCGCTGCTTGGAGGAATTTCGCGAGCTCTTGCCCACACGGGTGCTGCGCTCGGCTGATCGTTTTCGAGCGGCCGCTGCATCACACGTTGTGGTCCAAATTTTTGTTTCCGATTGTGAATGGTGGGAGTCAGAGGCACTCTCTGTCACTATCTGTTTGCGTGTTCACACACTGGACACCAAACAACCCTGAATTATCCGCTGCTTGGAGGAATTTCGCGAGCTCTTGCCCACACGGGTGCTGCACTCGGCTGATCGTTTTCGAGCGGCCGCTGCATCACACGTTGTGGTCCAAATTTTTGTTTCCGATTGTGAATGGTGGGAGTCAGAGGCACTCTCTGTCACTATCTGTTTGCGTGTTCACACACTGGACACCAAACAACCCTGAATTATCCGCTGCTTGGAGGAATTTCGCGAGCT
>NW_912178.1:0-1192 GCF_000209065.1 Trypanosoma cruzi | reverse complement strand
ATCCCCAAGAAACTGCATCATGTAGTGAACAAGCCACTCCTTCGTGATGGCGGGGTCTCCATCGTGTGTGATGCTCCGCTCCGCAAAGCACCTCTCCAGTCGCATAAAATCCTCGACGCCCATAAAGAAACCCCACGAGAGGGTGGAGGGGAGGACTTGGTTCGGCACGTAACGTGTCGCCAGACGAACCCCAAGCGTCACTTCATTTTTTGGCTCTTCCATGAGTCCTATCTCCCCTCACCCCCTCTTCACGCTTTCCCTCGGCCTCCCTGTTTCCCCTTTTGCCTTTTCTTCAGGCCTTCTTCCTCTTCTCTCGCCCTCGTCTTTTGGTTGCTGTTGGGTGGTGGAAAGCGCTTCTCAGTCCCCTGAAGAAACTAGTTATATATATATATATGAAGAAAAAGAAAAAATAAGGAAAAAAGAAAAGAAAAGAAAAACCTCCCACCAGCCGTCGGGCATATTCCCTCCCCGCCGTCCAAAGAGCCGCATGGAACAGATGTGCGCAGTAACAACAACAACAAGAGCAACAAGTGAAAGAGTTCTTTGCGCGGCAAAACTCAGAGTCACAAAAGAAAGTCACGCACGCCCTCCTTGACGCATCTGTTTGCGTGTGCAAAGAGACAGTAAGAAGGCGAAAGAAAAACAGCGGAAGATGTAATGTGTCGTGTGCATATACCCTTTTACACGGACATTTCCTCCGCCATGTGCAAACGCGAATGGGAGGAGCGGAATCGGCTCATGAACTTCTTCTTGAATGCCACATCGTTTGGATGCAGGAGCACCGCGTCAAGGGCCTCCCTGTTGTGCAGCAGGTACCGCATCTCCTCCACCCCGCCCACGGAGTCACCGTGGATAAAGAGCAGCGGAAAAGCCACGCGATTGTCACATCGGCGGAACACGGCACTGCGAAGGAGAGTGTACCACGCCGCCTCATCATCCAAAGCCAACAACTTCACGGGGGTCCCGCTTTCTTCTGCGGGCGCTGCGGTGGCAGAAGCCGTGGGGCCACTCTTCGCCTCCGCCTCCAGACTTTTTTTTGCATCTCTTGCCTCCTCGTCTGGATTGGCTTTCGGCTGCAGGAGCGCAACGCCCTTCACCTCCCCTCTCCTCACCGCATCCTGAAAAAGTTCTTTAAGACGCGAAAAGGACAACACATGGGGCACCACGCGACGGTGGTAAAATGCCTTCAGCC
>NW_912177.1:0-1192 GCF_000209065.1 Trypanosoma cruzi | reverse complement strand
CCCGGCACGGCCCCGCGCTTGTCCTGGACGGCGTCCGGCTTCTGTCGACACGTTTTGTCATGACGCGGTCGACGCTAGCGTGCGGTGGGGGTTTGTGCGCTGCGATCCTCGTAGAGCGCGGCCTCGGCGCGAAACTGTCCAGCGTCTTCTACATGGACAACTGCGCTGTCGTGTCGCGGGCGCACGTGATGTACTCTATTGCGTCGTACCTGCGTGTGAGCGGTGGCTCTGTGTTCTCTATACAGAACGGCTCGTGGAGTGCGCCGAGCATTGAATACTACGAAAGTGCGTGTGTGTTTGAGGACGTTGTGGTGGACGGCGGCAGCGTGCTGCAGATTGTGTCCAGCAAGTTCCGTCTCGGCTTCGCCATGCTCATGGCAAACACGCTGACTGTGACTGGCGGCAGCTGGCTGGTGCACCGCGACAACGGGTTCTGCACCGCCTACGTTGTGTACGTGGCCAAGGAGAACAGCTTGGCGTTCCGCGATCGGAGTGTGTGGTCGATACTTGACAACAACTTCACGTACGGCTCGTTCTTGTCCTTTACAGGTATGACAAGCAAGTGGTCACTGTCATCCGACTCGAGCCCGATCGTCTACGGCGTGTGCAACGAGATAAGGGGCTCTCCTGTGACGAATTACAAAGAAGAGCTCAATATTGGGTCGCCCGTTACGGTGTTGGACTGTGGCGCTTGCACCGTGGACGCCGTGTGCTTTGCTGCGAGGACGAGCAGCATCAGCGGCTGTGAGTGGTGTGTGCGCTGCTGGCGGCCACGGTGACAATTGTCTGCCAGCTGCGGTTCCGGACGGCCTTGGGCCGCTCCCGCTCCCCAATGCCACCGACACGGAGGTCCGCTGCGTGCACGGTGGCAGCATCAGCTCCGTGGACGTTCCTGATCCCGGTGCGCGTGGTCTGTGCTTTGTCAACGTGACCTTCACCGCCGCGATCGTGCTGGACCTGTGGAGCTTTGACGCGCCAGAGCAGACACTCAACATCACGCTGCTGCAGTGCGTCCTCATGGGCCTGTCGATCAGGGGGAGTGGTGCACGCGTGCACGTGAACGTGACATCTTCGTTGCTGGATTCTGGAGCGTTGGAGTTTGAGGGTGGTTTTGGCTCGAGCTCCCAGATACTGGTGGCGGGCAGTACGTTTGTGAAAACATCAGTGCACGCCATTGCCTTTCTGGATTTTG
>NW_912176.1:0-1192 GCF_000209065.1 Trypanosoma cruzi | reverse complement strand
TCTTGTGGCGCACAGGTGCTCTGCAATTATAGGCGCTGCCAAACACACAAGCACATGCACACACATGCCGTGTTTAAAACGCTGAGAATGCACGCACGCACAGGATTGTGGCTGCGGAGGCCCTCGCGAGGGGCGAAGAAGCCTGCGTTTTGTTTTTTTGACATGTTGCTCGGTGTGTGCTGACGCGTGACGAATAACAACACGCCCCAATAAGCAGAAAAGAAGTAAAACAAAATGGCGCTGAGCGGCACACCGGTAAGCCAAAAATACGCAATCACCAATAAAAAAGCCGGCGATCACCCAGCAGGCACATCAAGCCTCCTAAAACCAACCTGGAATAGACAAAAAAAAGGGGGGGGGCAATCATAGAAAACAAAGATCCGCCCCCCCAAACAGGAAAAGCATTAAAAAAAACGCGATCCTGTTTTTTGTCCTTACTGCCGGGGTTGGCCGCCGCAAGGAATAAAAAAGAGTAGGGCGGTGGCCCCGGACGAGAGATACATGACGACGTGTCGAATTATCCAAGTTGCAGCGGCTGCCCCGGACGAGAGATACATGACAACGAATCGATGTATCCACGCTGCGGCGACGGCCCCGTACGAGAGATATATGACGACGAATCGAAGTATTCACGCTGCGGCTGCGGCCCCGTACGAGAGATATATGACGACGAATCGAGGTATCCACGCTGCGGCGGCGCACCCTAAACATGTCGCTTTCGTTTTCCAGGGGACAACGCAAATGTGCTCGATTGTTCGAAGATCGAAATTAACACCTTACGTGAAAATGGGTCGCGCGACCACATTTTTTTTAACTCAGTGGCAAACAAGCTCACAATGTCATCCGGGGCGCGGGTTCGAGCCCCGAAGAAGCCTAAGTTTTTTTCCTTTTTTTTTTTGGAATTCTTGTTTCTTATTGCTTTTTAAACTTCTGGTTTGCAGGACGGTGTGCGAGTTCTGCAATCGCACTGATTCCATCAGTTTTCGTGGTGTGTGCGGCTGCCGCTGCCGTGGTGGCCGCGTGAGAATGAGTGAGAGAAGCGCATGCACCGCCCGCACACACACTCGTCTTTCACCACTCTCTGTGTGTGTCCCTTGCATGGACTCTCGCCCTCACCCCATCCACGAAGCCACACATAATGTGCCCATTGTATATATTGCATGCACACCCATGCAGGCCCGTTGGTGCTCTC
>NW_912175.1:0-1192 GCF_000209065.1 Trypanosoma cruzi | reverse complement strand
CCCCTGTGGGCAAGATCTCGCGAAATTCCTCCAAGCAGCGGATAGTTCAGGGTTGTTTGGCGTCCAGTGTGTGAACACACAAACAGACATTGAAAGAGAGTGCCTCTGACCACCACCATTCATAATTCGAAACAAAAATTTAGACCACAACGTGCGGTGCAGCGGCCGCTCGAAAACGATCCGGCGAGTGCAGCACCCCTGTGGGCAAGATCTCGCGAAACTCCTCCAAGCAGCGGATAGTTCCGGGTTGTTTGGCGTCCAGTGTGTGAACACGCAAACAGACATTGAAAGAGAGTGCCTCTGACCACCACCATTCATAATTCGAAACAAAAATTTAGACCACAACGTGCGGTGCAGCGGCCACTCGAAAATGATCCGCCGACTGCAGCACCCTTGTGGGCAAGAGCTCGCGAAATTCCTCCAAGCAGCGGATAGTTCAGGGTTGTTTGGCGTCCAGTGTGTGAACACGCAAACAGACATTGAAAGAGAGTGCCTCTGACCACCACCATTCATAATTCGAAACAAAAATTTAGACCACAACGTGCGGTGCAGCGGCCGCTCGAAAACGATCCGGCGAGTGCAGCACCCTTGTGGGCAAGATCTCGCGAAATTCCTCCAAGCAGCGGATGGTTCAGGGTTGTTTGGCGTCCAGTGTGTGAACACGCAAACAGACATTGAAAGAGAGTGCCTCTGACCACCACCATTCATAATTCGAAACAAAAATTTAGACCACAGCGTGTGGTGCAGCAGCCACTCGAAAACGATCCGCCGACTGCAGCACCCTTGTGGGCAAGATCTCGCGAAACTCCTCCAAGCAGCGGATAGTTCAGGGTTGTTTGGCGTCCAGTGTGTGAACACGCAAACAGACATTGAAAGAGAGTGCCTCTGACCACCACCATTCATAATTCGAAACAAAAATTTAGACCACAGCGTGTGGTGCAGCAGCCACTCGAAAATGATCCGCCGACTGCAGCACCCTTGTGGGCAAGATCTCGCGAAACTCCTCCAAGCAGCGGATAGTTCAGGGTTGTTTGGCGTCCAGTGTGTGAACACGCAAACAGACATTGAAAGAGAGTGCCTCTGACCACCACCATTCATAATTCGAAACAAAAATTTAGACCACAACGTGCGGTGCAGCGGCCACTCGAAAATGATCCGCCGACTGCAGCACCCTTGTGGGCAAGATCTCGCG
>NW_912174.1:0-1192 GCF_000209065.1 Trypanosoma cruzi | reverse complement strand
TTACTACGATTCGTCGTGTTGTATCCAACGTCCGGGGCAGCCGCTGCAACTTGGATAATTCGACACGTCGTCCTGTATCTAACGTCCGGGGCAGCCGCTGCAAACTTGGATAATTCGACACGTCGTGTTGTATCCAACGTCCGGGGCCACCGCCCTACCATTTTTTATTTCTTGCAGCGGCCAACCCCGGCAGTAAGGACAAAAAAAAGAATCGCGTTTTCTTTAATGTTTTTCCTGTTTGGGGGCGGGGATCTTTGTTTTCTATGATTGTCTCTTTTTTTTTGTCTGTTCCAGGTGGTTTTTAGGAGGCTGAATGTGCCTGCTGGGTGATCGCCGGCTTTTTTATTGGTGATTGCGTATTTTTGGCTTACCGGTGTGCCGCTCAGCGCCATTTTGTTTTACTTCTTTTCCGCTTATTGGGGCGTGTTGTTATTCGTCACGCGTCAGCACACACCGAGCAACATGTCAAAAAAAAACAAAATGCAGGCTTTTCCCCCCTCGCGAGGGCCTCCGCAGCCACAATCCTGTGCGTGCGTGCATTCTCAGCGTTTTAAACACGGCATGTGTGTGTGCATGTGCTTGTGTGTTTGGCAGCGCCTATACTTGCGGAGCAGCTGTGCGCCACAAGAGAGTCTGAAGAAAGCAACGGCAGAGAGAGGCAGATAGCACACACGCAAATTACTCATATCATCACACACACACACACACACGCAGCCGCGGAATGGGTGCACTCAACCACAAAATCAAAAAGGAAAACAAAACAAAAAGCCGAAGCGTGGGACGACCAGCGCACACACACTCTCATTACTCCCGTAAAGCAAAACACACACACAGAGGGAGAGAGAGAGAGGTCGCCCACTCAATGCAATAAAAACAAAACAGAAACAGTTACGGTGCTCCGTCCATGCAGCCAGGCAGGACGGCAGCGGTGCGTGTCGTGCAAAAGAGAGCACCAACGGGCCTGCATGGGTGTGCATGCATATATACAATGGGCACATTATTGTGTGTGCTTCGTGGGGTGAGGTGAGGGCGAGAGTCCATGCAAGGGGACACACACACACACAGAGAGAAGGAAGAGTGTGTGTGCGGGCGGTGCATGGCTCTCTCACACTCACTCTCACGCGGCCACCACCGCAGCCGCAGCCGCACAAACCACGAAACAGATGGAATCAGTGCGATTGCAGAACTCGCA
>NW_912173.1:0-1191 GCF_000209065.1 Trypanosoma cruzi | reverse complement strand
TTTTTGTCGGTGGTTGTGATGTGGCGGTGACTGTCTGTGGCCGGATGCCGCTGCGTGCCACTGTGTTGCTGTTGCTTTTGCCTCCATTTCCTCTGACCGAGCAGTTGGAGATAAATTGGCTTGACCAGCACAACTATCGTTTCAAGGTGTTGGGTATTACTTGCGGTATTAGGAATGGTATTAGTGGGATAGCGATTTATCGGAATTGTGTGTCTGGATTTGCTGTCTGTAGAAAGGGATTTGTTGGACAGGAGTTACGTTCGACGGGACGAGTGCGACACACCACGACAGCTTTGTTTGTACTTGTTTGGGTCGGTGGGTGCGGTCTGCGGTGGATGCGTGTCCGCGCGGCCGGCACCGCGTGTGGCGCTTCTTTTTGTGTTGGCGCTGGTTGCGGTGGCGGCGTGGATGCCCGCGGTGCATGCGGTGGTGCTGCGACTGCGGGGCGGCACGGTGGACAGAGCCATCACGGTTGGCCGCGCCGTGGACACGGTGCTTGTGGACGGCGTGTCCATCACGAACGGCGTGGCTGTGGTGTTTGACGTGGCGGCGATGCTTCCCGGCGCGCTGCGCATCGAACTGAGGAACTGCGTGTGCGACGGCGGTGCGCAGATCCACGTGCGGGGCTACGGCGGCGATACGGCGAGTGACCGGAGCCTGGAGGTGAGCGTGAGCGGGCTGTCCGGGAGCTACTGCTCGCTTGTGTTTGTGCACAACCTGCCGGCACGCACGAACGTGACGGTCCGTGACTCGACGATTGTGACGGCGGGGCCGATGCGCTACTCCCAGCTGAGCGGGCTGACGGACGCGGTGGCGTCGCCGCTTGTGCTGTACGCGACGTCGCTGTTGCAGACGCAGCTGCGCGTGAGCAACACTGTGCTGAGGTCGTTGCAGGCGGGCGGGTCGGCGGTGTACGTTGGCGGCGGCGTGGACCTGCTGTCGAGCGCGGTGGTGTTTGACGGCGTGTCGCTGGAGGCGTCGGGCGGTCCGACCGCGTCCGCGATGCATGTGGCGTCCTCGTCGATTCTCAGTCTGCGGAGCCACTCGGTGTTCTCCGTGACGAACGTGTCAGTTGTGAGCGGCGGCGGCGGCATTGTGCTTGGAGAGCGCCTCGCGGTGTCCGATTCGGTGCTGCGCTTCGTGGGCGTCGAGGGGTCTGTTGCGTCCTCGCTGGGTGCGCTGCGACGGTGG
>NW_912172.1:0-1191 GCF_000209065.1 Trypanosoma cruzi | reverse complement strand
ACCACACTCACGATGGTGACATGCCGTCTGCTGTGCGCCCTGTTGGTGCTCGCCCTGTGCTACTGCCCGTCCGTGTGTGCGACAACGGAAGAAGATAACCCCAGCACAAACTATGATCCACAAGAGGGTGAAGGTAGGACAAACGGTAGGCAGAAGGGAACAAGTGGGAGCCCAGACCTGACGACCAAAGAGTCAGAGGTTGAAAGTGAGGGCGGTACGCAAGACATACAAGGTCGGACCACCGATGTGATCTCCAACAGTGAAGGTGCATCAGGTGCGTCCGGTGAGCCAGGGAAAACAAGCGATGTGGATCAATCTGCAACAAACCCAAAATTGAGGGTTCCTTTGGAAAAAACGACGACCACGACAGCAACTACAACTACAACAAAAGCACCAAACAATATGAATACAGAGGCGCCAACCACGACGACTACAACTACAACCACAGAGGCACCGTCACGTCTTCGCGAAATTGACGGCAGCCTCAGCAGCTCTGCGTGGGTGTGTGCCCCGCTGGTGCTTGCCGTATCCGTTCTGGCGTACACCGCTCTGGGCTGAAGAATTGTATGCGGGCTGTGCGTGCCACCACTCAGCCACGGGGACATGTGTGCGTCTACTGTGGTCCGATGTAAATAATTAAGATAAAATAATGTTCGTGTTTTTTGCTTTATTTGCTTTCGCTGCCCTGCTGTATGCTCCATGTTGTGGCTCCCTATATCCGTCACGCTGAACGCATCGCGGACACACTCATACGCACGACACGCCCACAACTGTTTGCGTGGACGCATTTTTTTGTGTGCTGGTCCATGCGCACTGGAGCCATTTGGTGCAGCCTTTTGTTTTTTGTGTTTTTACTTGTTTTTACATTTTTGCTGCTTGTTTACTGTTTTTTCGCTTTTAATTGTTTTTGTTTTTCTTGCTGATCAATTATTGCGTGGCTGTGTGTGTTTTTTTCCTTTTTGCCCTTTTACTGATTCCAAGTGCTTTTGGGTATGTGCGCTGGGCTGCTGCCATTTGTCACTTTGCGGTGGCTGTTGCGTAGTGTAGCGGCAGTGTCTCTCCTTTTGCTTTCACTCTGCGTTGACGTGTTGTTAGTTTGTGCTGAAGGCTACACGCAAGTGACAGGAGTGATGGCGATGATGATGACCGGCCGTGTGCTGCTGGTGTGTGCCCTCTGCGTGCTGTGGTGCG
>NW_912171.1:0-1191 GCF_000209065.1 Trypanosoma cruzi | reverse complement strand
CCGCCACATGCGTGCGCGCAATGGTCAGCACGCTCCCAGTCAGATTCACGTTGTGCAACACGAGGCACGCGGACGCGTCGCCAAGGTCGTAGGCGCCGCGGTACGCAACACGCTTCTCTGCAATCAGCACCGAGTCCACCACAGCGACGCGCGAGCCCGGCGGAAATCGGTTCGCCACCACCACGCCGCCGCCGGAGCACGACTCAAGCCCGCTGATCAACACATCGACACGCTGTCCAGCAGTCGGGTCGGACCGCCACCCAACAACGTACAGGCTCGCTCCGCCCACAAACAGGCAGTTCGCCAGCGTCACGTTGCGCACGCTCCCCGACATCGACTCCACGTCCACCACGACGTCCGCCGCAAAGGTCACGCCAACGTAGCATGCCACCGACGTCCCGAGACCGGCGTTCACCTCCACATCCACACGCACTTCCCGCACGCACAAGTCGGCGCCGTCGGTGCCCGGTGGCTCGGGGACAGCAACGGGCAGGCACGCATCGCCGTAGCCGCCCTCAGCGCACGCGCAGGCGCAGCCTTCACTCGAGGCCGTCGTCGTGTACGCAGGGAAGCACGACGCCGCGAGAGTGCATGGGTCGCTGCAGGCCAGAATGGTGGCATTGTACACGGACGGAATGACGTATTGCGCTTCCTCCTCGCCGTTCACGGTGTTGCACGCGGCCACAATCGCTCCGTTCGTGAGATCGCGGGAACTTTTAGGTATCAGCAGCACTGTCGGCGAGACCGTGCTGGACACGAATTGGTTGCCGGACACAGACACCGTGGAGTCGCGGAGATTCACTTTGGGATAAAGAAAGGCAAACGCTTCCGATGGGGATTCACGGCAGAGGTTGCCGCTCAACTGCAGCCAGGAGTTGTAGTAGATGTTGGAGGAGTCGCTTGAATAAAACACAACCGAGCTTCGCTGCATCTCGTTGCCCTGAAACACAACCGCTGAATGGGACTCCACGTCTAAGGTCCAAATAAGTAACACGAAGCACTTCACCGGCCTCGTCACAGCGTTGCCTCGAATCACCACGGCAGAGTTGTTCAGTACACTCAGCGATGAGGAGTATCTAGGTCCTTCAAGATATATCAGCGTACCGTCACCGCCAGCCATGTGAAACGTGTTGCTCAGCACCGCAAACAGGGATTTCCATAAAACCCTCAGCGGAGATCCAACAACGTAAA
>NW_912170.1:0-1191 GCF_000209065.1 Trypanosoma cruzi | reverse complement strand
GATGTGCTGGAGACATCCCCGGCGATCCTACCGCCGTCAGCGGTTGGTTTTGGGCGAGAGATTACGACACACCATCGAGAACAATCGCAAGCGAATCATCAAGCCCACGGAAAAGGCATCGGCTGCCATCATCACGGACGCATCGCTCCATGGATGGGGAGCCGTTTTCATTCCAGACTCCGGCGACGTTAAAATTGCCGGAGGGAAATGGGAGAGGAAGCCTTTTCTTATCATGCAGGCCGAGGCGCGCGTGGTACGCTTAGTCTTATCGGCTTTTTCCGCCATCTTGCCACCCACCATGGACGTTGGGGCGCACAGCACTTCGCTGCAAAGAGCGGCGAATAAAGGCAGCTCAAAATAGCACGCGTTGACGTGGGAGCTGAAACGGATACAAGGGCTTTTGGACTCTCGCGGAGCACAGAAAACCTTTGTCTACGTACGGTCTGCGGAAACCCCCGCAGATGGCGTGTCACGCGGTCGCGTGTTCACACACGAGGACCTGGCGAAGGAGTGGAACTTGCTAAGGGTAGCGGCGGTTTCTTGTGGCTGGATGGGCCCCAGATCTTTCACTTCGTAACGTATAAAAATAGATATATCGAATCCTAATGGAGTGAGCGGGCCACAATTGTGGTCATCGGGTGGTATTTATACATATACACTTACTTGGTGTAAACTTTTAGAATGCGGTGAACCCACTTGTTTTCATCTACTTCTCATTCCCGTCCTGTTTGACTTCTATTATTGGTAGCCTCAGGATGAGGAAAGCGGCCCAGTGGATATTCACTTTTTGTCGCCGCGTGGAGTGACGCACCACTTCTCATTGGGTGCGGGATGGCAGTGAAATTTTGTGTGCCGCGTCATGGATGGATGAGGCACCACTTCCGCGTGTAGCTTGTGGGGTTATTGCTCGCTTGGGGTGCGCTGTGTGTCGGCTGCGGAGATGTGGCCGCATGCTCACGCGCCGTGTGGACCGTGAGCGCCTCTTGACGGCATCCACCCATCTCTCTCACTGTCTGTCTGTCTTTCTTTCCCTGTTGGGTGTGAGGCGTGTTGCACCGCGGGAGGGCTGGCCCGCACACACCGACGGCCCGCCGTGACGCCCGTGGTGGCCGGTGCGGAACGAGTGGGTGCGGTGACTGCGAGAGGGTCTGTGCCCTGCTCGCACCGTGTGTGTGTTGGGCTCCGGCCGTG
>NW_912169.1:0-1191 GCF_000209065.1 Trypanosoma cruzi | reverse complement strand
TCTCGATCGTTCTCCCGGATACATGCGATCCGAATAATGAACCGACGCAGGAGGAACTGCTGGACTACGCGAATTGGCTGGGGATTGACGCGGAGAAGGAGCCACATCTGCTGTGGATTGCGCGTCAGGGCCTGCGGACGCCACTACCAGCAGAGTGGAAGGCATGTCGCACAGGCGAGGGCGACGTGTATTACTTTAACTTTTTGACCGGTGAAAACAGCTGGGAACACCCCATGGATGACGTGTTCAAGCGTAAAGTCGAGGAGGAGCGTGCAAAGCTGGTGGACGGTGAGGGCGGTAGCAGCAAGACGAGAAAAAAGAGCAAGTCATCATCCACTGCGGGAGGAAAAGGTGATAGGGGGGTGGAGAAACGACGTCTCGAGAAGGGTGCGGCAGGTTATGTGGCGTCGCCCGAGAGGTCTGGGAAAGGGGGAAAGCTGAGTGCTGTTATGTCACCAACATCATCGACGTCCACATCGCCCATGACGAAAGGGCTGCCGGCAACTGCCCTGCGATTTGGTCGATTGGGTGCCCTAGGAACTCCGGAGGCAACGCAGCGTCTTACCCCGGACGTGAGCGGATTGTTGAAGCCATCGAATTCTGGCGACCGCTCGTTTACGCGGTTTGGTTTTGGTGGTGCCAACGCGAGTACGAGTAGTCTGGGCTTGGCTGCCGGTGGGATCAGCGGCGGTATCGGCTCGGGGAAGTTGTCGCTGACGAAACCGCCCGATGGGGTGAAGGAGATGGAGGCACAAATCCGTCGGCGCATCGATGAAGAGATGGACACCCGACTACGAGCCATGCGGACACGCCATGAGAAGCGGATTATGGAGGAGCGTACGGCGATGGAGAAGGAGCTGCAGAAAGTGAAGGAAGACGGCGAGTGTGCGGTGGCGGCTGCGCAGCAGCGGCATGCGGAGGGGGTGAAACAACGTGCGCAGGCGGAGTTGGAGTCTTTGCGACGGGCGCTGGAGAAGGAACACACGGAGACGAAGGGACGTGTGGAGTCGCTGCGGCAAACGTTGCAGCGGGAGCGGGCATCGATGGAAAGTACCCTCCAGGAACGTCTGGAGGAGGTGAGGAAGAAGTTACAGCTGAGTCACAGCGAGGGATTAATTAGGCAACGTGAGGCGTCGGCGGCGAGGCTGAATAAAGAGAAAGCACGACTACTAGAGGACCTTGCGCGGCGGT
>NW_912168.1:0-1191 GCF_000209065.1 Trypanosoma cruzi | reverse complement strand
GTTCAGGCGGTCTTTGAAAAACGGGAAACGTACCGTTCCCAGACAATGAAACTTGATTATGTAAGTTCTACCTACAATGGTTTCATGAGTACTTTGCGTCAGGAAGATGAAAAGCCTCTGATTCAGGCAGAGTTGGACGCATTTGAAAAAATAATGCATCAGGGCATGAATGAAGTTTGTTGGCAAGATGGAGATGGGGTTGATTCTTTTATCGATTTGGCGCTTCAGAAGGTGGGCGCTATTGATCGTGTTGTGCTGACGTTTCACACAAATGTTCAGCGGATGGTGGAATTGATGGAGGAGTATCGCAAGGGCGACAAGTTTTTCCCCCTCAACCGTTCGGAAGGCGCAAAGACGATGACAGAACATGAATTGTGGAAGGGCCTGGATGAACACATCAAGCAACGACACCGTGACATTGAAGAACGTGGAAAACAGATTCATGCGCTTCTGCATGAGAGTTTTCTGGCCGTCAATCATCTTAAGGAGAGTGAGGGGTCTCTTCCCATTGCCGAGGACTCTGAAGCGTGGGTGTATTATGTCAAATACGTGGACACCACGTTAAAGAAGGCCATTACGGATTCCACCCTCTACTCGTTGAATTGTTTGCGGAATCAGCTGGACCCGGAGTGGATAACAGAAAATGAGGGCATTCCGCTTGTGGAGGTAAGGCTGTGCCTAACGAGGCCGAGCGCAGGCATTACTCCATGCTCTCGGTACGAACCAAACATCCGAGGTGCCACGGAAGGAGACCATTCCGTACAAAAGCTTCTCTACAACGCCATTTCAAACATTGAGGCAGCGGCAGGACTAATAAAACCCCTTTTCGGCGGGCAGGACTACGCGACAGAGGTGTGTAACGATAATGAAGTCAAGAGGGTAAAGGCGGAAATTGAGTCTCTATTAACTCAGAATTATGAGGACTGTGAAGAGTATCGTTGCACGTTTGACGAGTTTCGACACCTGTGGGAAACAGATCGAAAGAAGGCGTTTACGGAATTTTTGGAAAAGGATAAAGTTCCCAGGCGACGCACCAGCTACACAGAAGAGGACTTGGCTAAAGAGCCTCCTCCAACGACAAGCGGCGAATATTTTGGTGTCAGTCTGCAAGAATTTGATCGGTCCATTACAGAATATGAGCGTATCAGCACGAGAATTAGCAATACGGAAGAAAGACGTGGTAGTGAGTTT
>NW_912167.1:0-1191 GCF_000209065.1 Trypanosoma cruzi | reverse complement strand
ATATATTATATATTGCGGTATGCACAATTATCCCTCTTTCCTCCTCCCTATCCTCCCATGCATCATTTGTTTGTATTTCCTTACCATCCCTCTCGACCACGTTTACTCCCCTTCCAGCCTGTGTACACATATTCGGTCCATCATTTCCCCCTCCACGTTACCCTCATTCCTCCCCTCTATTGTTGTGTGATCCCTTCCTTTCCTCCGTCCTGGTGAAGAATAGATGGAGAACTCATCCGCCGCACACACACACACACACACACACACACACACACACACACACACACACACACACACACACACACGGGAGGGGGAGGGAGAACCGCCGTGCGGTCCCTCCGTGGCCCCCATCCCTCCATGGCCGCGGAGGGAGGCAGCAGCCGCACACAGCACCGGCATCGCTGAGGGGAGCGGCGCCGCCGCAGCGCCCTAACAGTGCATTTGTGCCTGTGCCTTGCCATCCGCACCCGCAGCAACAAAATACAAAGGTGAAGGGCATGCCAGCACACAGCCACAAGAGGAGTTCGACGGCTGGGCCACAGCCGGGGCGGTGGGTGGCGTCCCGAACCCACAAACGGAGCACCGCGCGCACCGTCCGCTCCCCTCCGAGTGCGCTCAGCAGGCCGGCGCCCAGTCACCCTCGTGGCATCGCAGAGGGGAGCACAAACAATCGTCGTCGCGGACCATCGGTGCCTCTAGCAGGGAAGAAAGCAGAAGAAATGGGGAAATGCCATAAGCACAGCCGATAGCGGCGGGAAACGGGACAAGAAGACACAAAGTAACAGTCAACACGGCAGGGACAAAAACATATCCGCAGGGAATTACCAAAAAAACAGGAAAAAAATGAAACGAAAAAAAGGGTGAGACTTCTGCAGGACTCACGGAAAGAAAAAAAAGAAAAAAAGAGAAAATTGATTCGGCAGGAATTGCATGTGCCATGCGGCCAAAGACGATCGGGTGCGCACACATATCACCTGCACAAACGAAAAATGTAATAATAATAAAGGGATCGCATTATTCCACTACCCCACACAACATTCCTCACATTTCATGCGGCATCCGGCCTCTTCCTCCAATCCTCGTTCGTGCAGTCCGTGGGACGCGCAGCAGTGAGGCCGGCACCGCGTGTGGGCACAGAAGCAAGCAAGGAAAAAAGAAAACACACACACAGTACGAGCCGCCCCCCGCAGG
>NW_912166.1:0-1191 GCF_000209065.1 Trypanosoma cruzi | reverse complement strand
CACAGCGTTGTGTTTGTTGGGCGGCGGGGTGTACCCTCCACCTCCTCCCGCGTCTCCTCCTCCTTCTCCCCTCTTCATCTCGCCTTGAGGAGGGGAGGCGATAAAAAGGAGTTCTAACGAAGGACGCACACACACACACAAGCAAAAAAAAAAAAAGAAAAATTGTGTACAAAAATACATAAATACATGCATGTATGTATTATATATATGGCAGCAAATGTTTATATATATTTATTTATCTATCATTATGTATTTATTACTGCTGGCACCATTATTTGTTGTTGGGCAGATTACATGCACCATTCTTTTTTTTTGTGGAACAGTAATAAAAAACAACTTTTCTTTTTTTTTGTGGAACAGTAGTAAAAAACAACTTTTTCTTTTTTTTTTGTGAAACAGTAGTAAAAAACAACTTTTTCTTTTTTTTTGTGAAACAGTAGTAAAAAACAACTTTTTCTTTTTTTTTGTGAAACAGTAATAAAAAACAACTTTTTCTTTTTTTTTGTGAAACAGTAGTAAAAAGCAACTTTTTCTTTTTTTTTGTGAAACAGTAGTAAAAAACAACTTTTTCTTTTTTTTTGTGAAACAGTAATAAAAAACAACTTTTTCTTTTTTTTTGTGAAACAGTAATAAAAAACAACTTTTTCTTTTTTTTTTGTGAAACAGTAGTAAAAAGCAACTTTTTCTTTTTTTTTTGTGAAACAGTAATAAAAAACAACTTTTTCTTTTTTTTTGTGAAACAGTAGTAAAAAACAACTTTTTCTTTTTTTTTGTGAAACAGTAGTAAAAAACAACTTTTTCTTTTTTTTTGTGAAACAGTAGTAAAAAACAACTTTTTCTTTTTTTTTTGTGGAACAGTAGTAAAAAGCAACTTTTTCTTTTTTTTTTGTGAAACAGTAATAAAAAACAACTTTTTCTTTTTTTTTGTGAAACAGTAGTAAAAAGCAACTTTTTCTTTTTTTTTTTGTGGAACAGTAGTAAAAAGCAACTTTTTCTTTTTTTTTGTGAAACAGTAGTAAAAAGCAACTTTTTCTTTTTTTTTTGTGGAACAGTAGTAAAAAGCAACTTTTTCTTTTTTTTTTGTGGAACAGTAGTAAAAAACAACTTTTTCTTTTTTTTTGTGAAACTAGTAGTAAAAAACAACTTTTTCTTTTTTTTTGTGAAACTAGTAGTAAAAAGCAACTTTTTCTT
>NW_912165.1:0-1191 GCF_000209065.1 Trypanosoma cruzi | reverse complement strand
TTGTGGTCCAAGTTTTTGTTTCCGATTGTGAATGGTGGGAGTCAGAGGCACTCTCCGTCAATATCTGTTTGCGTGTTCACACACTGGACACCAAACAACCCTGAACTATCCGCTGCTTGGAGGAATTTCGCGAGCTCTTGCCCACACGGGTGCTGCACTCGGCTGATCGTTTTCGAGCGGCTGCTGCATCACACGTTGTGGTTTAAATTTTTGTTTCCAATTATGAATGGTGGGAGTCAGAGGCAGTCTCTGTCAATATCTGTTTGCGTGTTCACACACTGGACACCAAACAACCCTGAACTATCCGCTGCTTGGAGGAATTTCGCGAGCTCTTGCCCACAAGGGTGCTGCACTCGGCTGATCGTTTTCGAGCGGCTGCTGCATCACACGTTGTGGTTTAAATTTTTGTTTCCAATTATGAATGGTGGGAGTCAGAGGCAGTCTCTGTCAATATCTGTTTGCGTGTTCACACACTGGACACCAAACAACCCTGAACTATCCGCTGCTTGGAGGAATTTTGCGAGCTCTTGCCCACACGGGTGCTGCACTCGGCTGATCGTTTTCGAGCGGCCGCTGCATCACACGTTGTGGTCTAAATATTTGTTTCCAATTATGAATGGTGGGAGTCAGAGGCACTCTCTGTCAATATCTGTTTGCGTGTTCACACACTGGACACCAAACAACCCTAAACTATCCGCTGCTTGGAGGAATTTCGCGAGCTCTTGCCCACACGGGTGCTGCACTCGGCTGATCTTTTTCGAGCGGCCGCTGCATCACACGTTGTGGTCCAAGTTTTTGTTTCCGATTGTGAATGGTGGGAGTCAGAGGCACTCTCTGTCAATATCTGTTTGCGTGTTCACACACTGGACACCAAACAACCCTGAACTATCCGCTGCTTGGAGGAATTTCGCGAGCTCTTGCCCACACGGGTGCTGCACTCGGCTGATCGTTTTCGAGCGGCTGCTGCATCACACGTTGTGGTTTAAATTTTTGTTTCCAATTATGAATGGTGGGAGTCAGAGACACTCTCTGTCAATATCTGTTTGCGTGTTCACACACTGGACACCAAACAACCCTGAACTATCCGCTGCTTGGAGGAATTTCGCGAGCTCTTGCCCACAAGGGTGCTGCAGTCGGCTGATCTTTTTCGAGCGGCTGCTGCATCACACGTTGTGGTCCAAATTTTTTGTT
>NW_912163.1:0-1190 GCF_000209065.1 Trypanosoma cruzi | reverse complement strand
TGTTCTCCTATAGAAGCTGTTGTGCGGGACATAGGATTCAATTGAGAAAGCAATAGGGATAAAAAACAACAAGGCTCTTTTGTGACGTGTGCCACGTGGAAGTGACAGTTGTGCGTTGCTGGTCGCTGAGGGAGGGCGTGGGGCCGCGGCTGCAGCGCACCACAGCCACCCATCGGACTCCGCAACGGCATTGCCGCTGTTTTTTCTGTG
Organism: Trypanosoma cruzi; assembly: GCF_000209065.1. Classification (NCBI taxonomy): domain Eukaryota; phylum Euglenozoa; class Kinetoplastea; order Trypanosomatida; family Trypanosomatidae; genus Trypanosoma; species Trypanosoma cruzi. Next base: position 980 of record NW_912163.1, on the reverse strand, counting down.
CACTGTTTCTATTTTTTGTGTTGTTGTGCCTGCAACGACTGTCTCCTGTTCCACGAGGACTGTGTGGGAGGGCATGCTTGTTTTTATCGTTAGTTATTGTTGTTGTATAAAATGAGAAAAAAAGAAAAATGAACGGAAAAATTATGCGGGTTGATGTATTTTTTGTGCATTTATACATTGATATGTTTTTGTGGATTATTCCATTATTATTTTCTTTTCTCTTTTTTTCTTTTTTGCGTTGCTACACACATGTCTCAGTGTTGCTTTGTTGCGGTCACACACGGGTAGGTTGAGTCGCGAATAGTTTTTTATTTTTGGTGCCATTTCGTGTTATACGCTGACGCGGGCACATTTGTCAAGCATCCACTCTCCACAGCATGGCGTTTGATATTTTGGAGTCATCCCAGATGTAACGCCGGCACCACCGCCGTGGCACGCATGGGAGGTAAGATTGGACGCGGGATAGCGAAAGATATTGTGCTGCACATGTGTCTGTTGCATTTGCTCTGTTGAGGAGGTCTTCAATTCAGAGGAAGAGGGATGGACACTGCACGATTCAGTGGCTTGGAGGAGTTATTGCCCCCTTTTTAGATATATTTTTTTGGTATGATCCCTGGCCCCACTCGTGTCTGTTCCGATTGCTTCCCTGAGCGAAGCTGCGCCATGGCCATTATTATTATTATTATTTTGGTTGTTTGCGGGAGGAAAAACACGTTGCGAGTGACGAAACCACACTTCATGCATGCGGCGTCCGGGGAAGTACGCATTTGAGGTGGGGTGCACATATGTGGATGTCACGTGAGAAGGAACGGGGGTTGACTGCCCAACCGTCACTCCTTTTCTGGAGAGTGTGCTCCTATTTTTTTTCTGTTGCCCTTTTGTGTCAGGGCACGGCGGGATTGGACAGCACCGTCCCACGAAGGGTCTTGCACACATACACACTCTCATGCCACTGTCGCCCCCGAATTCGGAAGCAAAAC
>NW_912162.1:0-1190 GCF_000209065.1 Trypanosoma cruzi | reverse complement strand
GCAGTGCCAGGCGGCGATCTCTGCTGCCGCAGGATCAGCCAGCTTCCACAAGCACGCCAATTGGCCCGCAGGAAACCTTGCACCATCTGCTTCTAGAATGTCCAAGCGCCTTGGCTGTGCGCCGACGGCTGGGCATTGAACAGGACCTTCGCCTCGGAAAGTTCTCTCAATGGCAGTTGCTTCATAGCAGGAAACTTATTTTGCTGCTCGACCACCTCTTCGGCACCCAGATGGCATTGTATAGCTAGACGCGCTGGTAAGAGTAGGAAAAAATATAATGACCTCATGACGTCCAATACCACCGATGTGTACGGGCGATGGGACTGTATCCATGGTCCTCGAGCACACGCCCCCGCCACTAAGGAGCCCACAAACAGCGGTGCGTGCAGCAGAGACACACAGATCACATCTTCTTTAAACAAAAAGATCAAAGAGAGTGGAGACGTCTAGTTTGAAGGTGACTTGTCCTTGCCGACAGTGAGCAGTGGCGAATGTATCACCTCGTGTGTAGACACACCACTGCTGCTTCTGCCTTTGGGACTGTGTGTGGTTGTGGCAGTGTTCTGAGCCACGGAGTGTGGAGTTGCGACTTCTCACGGAGAGTATGTGCCGCGTTCCCTGCGGGCTTTCTTTTTTTGATGTTCTTTTTAATGTTGTTTACATGGAACAATGGGAGTACCTTTTTCTTTTGTTTTACTTAATGGTCAGTTGCTGCGCACCGTCATGAGCGAATTGTTTTCCCTCTTGATTGCTTCTGTTGCCCACACGCGGTACAGGCACCACGGCTGTGCGTTCCACGGACGACACAAAAGGAGGAGTGGAGAGACAGGCCGGATGCCGCATGAAATGTGTGGGATGTTGTGTGGGCTTGTGGAACAGCAATAATTTTTTCCTTGTGCAGGCACTGTACGCATGTACATATAAACACAGTCCTGCATTGCTGCATGGCGTATGAAATGATGATTCTGCCGAAGTGTATTTTTTTTGAGGAGGAGACTCCTGTTGGGCGCTCAACTACTTTTTTTGTTTTGGTATTGCTTTTTTACTTCTGGTGTGCAGGTCAGTGTGCGTTCCTCTGCAGGGCTGCTGCCGTTGTTTACTGTGCGTATTACTGTGTGATTTGTCTCTGCCTTTTGCTTTCACTCTGCGTTGACGTGTTGTTAGTTTGTGCTGAAGCCACACGCAAGTGA
>NW_912161.1:0-1190 GCF_000209065.1 Trypanosoma cruzi | reverse complement strand
GGCTTTGTCGCATCTGCTGCAGTTGCTTGCGTCGCGCCTCTTCGTCCTTGGCACGGCGTTCAGCAATTTGCACGCGGTACCGCTCGAGGAGTCTCTGCACCGCGGCAGTGCACTGCGGCACGCGGGCGAGGAGCTGTACCAGCATTTCAGCCCGGTCACGCAGCATCTTCTCTGAGGCGCGGCACCATATCTCAAATAAGCCTGAAATGATGTCTGTTTTATCCGCCAAGCACGTAAAGAACTTTGCGCCGTGATGGCTGTCGCACATGAGTAATACGATGGTGAGAATGGAATTCGTAACGCGTGGATCACCATTGACACTGAGATGCTCGGCGAGGCGCTGCAAGTTGTCCTCTTCCGCTAATTCCTCGTGGCCGATCCCGGCGCGAGCGAGATAACGGATGTTGAGAACGCAGTGCTCAACCACACCCTGATTGCTGTGCTCCAGCAAACGAAGAAAGTATGACATACCGCTTCGCCCTTCAACACCCCGCCCCACAGCCAATGCCCCCACGCGCAATGCACAAACATTCGCAAATATTCCTGTGAGTGCATCCAGGAAAAGGATGGGGCTCTGTGGATCGAGAAGACGCAGCATCTTCACTGTTGCAGGGATGCAGGCCAATGCATAGGCCCCCTCCGAGCCCGGTGGCACGTCGGTCTCCAAAACCACTTCTGCATCGTTGACTTGTGTAAGTGTTTGTAAAGCCTGCGCTATTTCCTCCATGAGCGCCTGCTGTCCTTGACGATGTGCCTCGCTCAGTGTCGTTAACAGCGTGCGGTAGCCACCCAGCATGTATAACTTGCGGCAGCCTTCCGCGTCAGCACCAAAGACACGAACAATGGCTTTAATTGCCATGCTTACCCCCACCACATTCGAGCCGTCCTTGCTAAGAGTGGCAAGGCGCAACAGCGTCCCCCCATGCCGCATTGCGGACATCCTCGACGAGTCCTTCTTTTGAGCTGCATCTTCCTTTAGCTTGTTAAGAATGACCTCAGCCGCTGCAGCACGTTCCTCGTCCGTCTTTGCCTTACGAAGAGCTGTGAAGGGGGTATCAAGAGAACAAAGAATATTATGGCGCTCATGATACAGCGAGAAAAGAGAGGCAGCGGACAGTGCGGCAACGGTGCCATGGAATAGAAACTTCACACTGCCGGATTGATCGGAGACTCCATCGTGACAAGCGCAG
>NW_912160.1:0-1190 GCF_000209065.1 Trypanosoma cruzi | reverse complement strand
AGCCAGCTACTGCTGGTGTGTCCCCAAATGTTGTCACTTCAAACGAATAATGTGCTTCATCGAGTGAGGGTGTTGATTGGGGTTGTGTGCACTCTGGCTCTGTTTGCTACTTTGTTTGGGCACGCAACACTTGAGTGGTGGTAAAATGGAGCGGGGCGATGCATGGCTGCGTCTCGCCCATTGTTCGGTGCACGATGGTGTGGTGCACATTGTGGTGCTGACTCTGCGATGTGAGTGCGGTCCCCTGCGCGGCAATGGTGGTGGGTGGAGGGGAGTGTTGACCCTCGGCGGGACGGTGGGATCGTGCCTCCTTTTCTCTTTGTTCCTTCCCTTTTGTGAAGGTGTGCACTTATTTTTTGTGTCGGTGATGGGGCAAACCGACAGACAACGTGGATAAAACAAAATGAAAAAGGGCGATTGTGTGGCGGTGTTGGGGTTGGTTGCACGCCTCGCGTTGCTGCGGGGCGGTGGGCCTCGGCTGCTTCACCGACAGGCGTTGCAGTGCGGCTGCGTGGCGCACCGAGCACCCCGCCGTGCGAGCGCCACGCCCAACGCCATTGGGACTGCGGGACGGAACAGTCGCGAGTGTACTTTGGAGCCAGCGGCACCTGCTGGCCGCAGTTGGGCGGTGCGAGTGGGACGCTTCACCGCACGGGTGTTGTGGTGGCATCTCGCCGTGGCTCTTGTGATGGTTCCGACGCTGCAGCTCGACGTGTGGCGGGGAGTAAAGCGTGGCCGCGGTGGACCATGAGCAGCACCGTAGAGGAACTCCTGCAGGAGGGAAACACTAGCAGCACCAACATGATGCTGAGTGATTTCCTTTGGAATTATGTTGGCGGCAGGGCGGCCGTTGATGAAAGACTACAATGTGACGATGGAGGTGTTTGTTCAGGAGCCGGATGATTACGTACAAGACCAGCGGCTTCTTGAAGAAATTCTTAACTTAACTGCGTACCAATCGCTGGAGGCCATTACTAAGCCTCTTCACAAAGGTGTGCTTTCTCTCGGGCAACGTAGGGACTATGAAGAAAAAGGATACGATCACTCCTCTTGCAAGGGGAATACCAAACGGAGTACTCACGCAGGTACTGACAGAAGCGAGGCGGGAGGCAGAGGAAAGGCTAAGACGAACGCAAGAAATGAAATTTACCATTTCCACTAATATAGAAGATGTACTGTTTAAAGGAAGA
>NW_912159.1:0-1190 GCF_000209065.1 Trypanosoma cruzi | reverse complement strand
CTGGCTGAGAGCGGAGGAGCGTTTTTTCCGTGATTTTAATCACAATCATGCCGCTGCAATGACGAGACGCGCGAAAAGGACGCGTCCGGCCACCCCACAAGATGAACACGCTATCCCGTTACAGCAGCAAGTCAACGTGCCCGTATTGAATCTGGAGTGGATTAAAAGCCGGTTGAACCCGGCGACATTGGAGAGACTCATGCAAGTTTGGGGACTCGTCGGGCGGCTCACTTTCCCTCCGTCTTCCTCCGGTAAAGCGCGCGAAGGATCACGGAGGATTCCAACCGCTGACGCGCATTTGTTACGAAAAGCAGGAATAATCGAGGACGCTTCGTCCACAATAACAGGCGGATGGATAATACCTTTCTCGGTTGTGGAGGAGAAAACCAACGGCTTACGACGACGATGGATCGCGTGGCCGCGCGACAAGAACCGAGACGACCCTTACAAGGCGAATGCTCCTCTTTTACACATTTCCCATTATTTGCCGCCTGCGATGGCTGAGGCCGCTTCCTGCCTGGACTTAAAGGCGTCCTTTTTTCGTGTTTCTTTGCCGCGGGAGACTCGGCATCTCTTTCGATGCCGCGTGGAGGACGGTACGCTGGTGGAGCTGACACGGCACCCAGTGGGATACAAGGCCGGCCCAGAAATTCTCCAGATTATTATTACTTCGGCAATTGCGGGGGTGACGACGGTGGTTCACCGCCTCTGGGCCGCACCTCCATCGGTGCGTATCGACGTATGGATCGGTAATATACGCATTGCAGGGTCGAAAAGCGACGCGACATTGTGGGAGGCCCAAGTGCTTCGTAATGCGGACAGTTGTCACGCCACGATAGGGAGGACCGCGAATCGGGCGCCACGCAGTACACCTTCCTGGGGGTGCAGCTTGGTCACGCACACCGGGCGGTATCCCTGAGTGGAAGGTTTGTCCGGTCTGTATGCGCCGTGCCGTCACTCAATTCTTCAACCATCGCGGGAATGGAGGTTATGGCGTCACGCTTTTTGTATGCGGCGGCCATTTTGTGCACACTTTTGTGCATAATACTTTTTCATCAAGGCAGTGCGACGACGATTGTCCGCACTTTACCGGGGAATTGTGCGGGAGACATCCCCGGTGAACCTTCTGCCGTCAGCGGTTGGCTTGGGCGAGAGATTGCGACACAGCATCGAGAATATAATCGTAAGCG
>NW_912158.1:0-1190 GCF_000209065.1 Trypanosoma cruzi | reverse complement strand
CTGATCGCACTTCCGCCACGGAATGCAGAGCCCAGGCCGAGGCCATTCGCTGCTCGGCGCCGTACGACCAACGAGCCGGGCTCAGAGTTGCTCTCCGGCACTTCCACATGCAGTACAGCACCGGAGCACGAATGGGGCGTCCCCGTGAATATGACGATCTGGCTGCATCCACCCCGCTCCGGTGCACGCCCTGTGGATTCGTTGCCCAAGCGAAAGCTGGAACAACATCCCATTCACGCGCACACGCACGCTCCGGAACAGAGCCGGTGCCGGCACCAGGGACCACAGCACTCCATGGATGTCCTTACTGCGACAGGCGGGCGGGCAATGCCGGTCCCGGCCAGCCACGCCCGGCACAATCTCTCCGACGGCGAGAGTGTCACGACGCCAAAAAATAGAGTCGCAATGCACGCACGCCGTAAGGCTTGAACACAGCGGGAAGAAGGCCAAGCCCGCACAGCAACTTTGCCTCCGAGGGAGACTCCCTTCTCCGCGCAGGAGGCGAATGCCGGCGGGGGACGGCGCACCGTGCGCCCAAAGTACCACACACACCCATTCATCAACGTCGCACTGTTGCCGATTCCACGACGGCAGAGTGTCGGGCCGCCGAGAAAATGCACCTTGCCCGGCGACGGCGCCACGATGGGATCACCACCGCTCGGATTTTGCCGTCCAGCATGCGGCTTTTGGCGCTGCGGCAATGACGGACTGACGCGCCACCGCACGGCATGCCACGGGCGTCGACCGGACGTCGTGCAAACCGGCCAACGTGAGCTGTGCGAGGAGAGGAGTCCGCACCTGCTCCGCTGCCCCGGCTCGGCAGGCGCCCGGACAGAAACGTGGAGTGGACACTGGGGAAGTGAGGAACCTGTGCTTCACCAGGGAGTTGGCGCGGTTCCCCCTGGATGCAGAAAGGCGCCAGGCCCGTCGCGGCTGCGGCAGGACGCCGATGCTTGTGGCAGGTAGTTCCTCTCCTCTTTTCCTTGTTGTTAGATGGTGTTGCTAAACCATCTGCCATTGTACTGATTCTCGGCGAGAACTGATTATCGAGCGAGTGCGCTAGGCCGGGCGGATGCGTCACGGGGTTGTGTTTCACGCCGCCTGCTGCAGCGCCACCTCCGGGGACCGCGGCTTTTCTTCACGTCCTCACTCAGCAGGGCGGACGTTCACTGCAACGGTGGGCTGGAGTG
>NW_912157.1:0-1190 GCF_000209065.1 Trypanosoma cruzi | reverse complement strand
CGTGCGATAAGAATTAAAATAAAACAGTTGGAGCCACCAGAACGAGGTGAACCACACAGCTGTGCGCCGGAGAAATATTCGGACAAAAGCTTCACCAGGAAAGAGGTTCTACCACAGAACCCTTCTAATCGGATTGCCATAGAGTACTGGGTGCAGTACATACCGGAGGTCACAAATTTTCCGTTGGTGGACGCCTTTTTTCTTTGTGAAGTTACCGAGGAGGACGCTGTTTGGGCTGCGGATGACTACGGCGGGTGGGCACCACACGACAACCAGCACTTTGAGGCAGTTCACTGAGTGTCTGGCGGCATATTTTAATGGTTGGGAGGAATTATCCCGAGACATGTCGTGGGAGATGATTTGTGTACAGCACGCAGCCAGCACAGCACGCCGATGAATGACTGGAAGAGATGTGGTGCCGTCAGTACCAATAATGTGAGCAAGAAGGAAAAGCAAAAAATTGCGGCGTTCTGGGAGGAAAAGGTACACCAATACCAGTTTGTGTTGACAACTGATTTTGTAAGTAAAATCCGAGAAATGAGAATGCAATAATCTTGGAGGAAAAGGATAGGGAAGAAAGTTGGGGAAATAATTGGGGAACAAAGTGCATTTTGCTTATAGTGAAGTTTCACAGGGAAGTATTTTAGCGATTCTTAATTATTTTTTTTGTGGCCACCGGGTTTATTCAGAGAGCTTCTTGTGAGAGAGAATCATCATGATTCACAGTGCCACAGCAATAAAATTCTTTTACTTTACTTTTTTTTCTTAAGGAGTCCATTGCCATTAGAAGCTTCTGTGAAATACGAATGCCGCAGAATTCTTTTGTATTTTTGGGATTTTGTGAAAAGAATGCTTGTGAGGATGGCTGGCTGCCCAAATAAATTCATATCTCGCACAAACGAAGATATCTTTTCATAACTTTGTTCTCTTCTATCGCACGGTCTTTTGGGAGACCGCGATTGAGGGAGTCAGGGAGCAGACAGCTGTAAAACAAAACTTTTTTTTTCTTATCTTTTTTATTTTTATTTTCACAACCATACCAGATTCCTGCATGTTTATTTGAAGAAATGGCACTGATTTTTTTTTTACACGGCGACGGAATGGAGCGACATTGGTGCCCATATGTTGGACTTGGCACACCAGCATGGCGAGATACAGTTGCAGTTCACCTTCTTTGATGAAAACAGGCC
>NW_912156.1:0-1190 GCF_000209065.1 Trypanosoma cruzi | reverse complement strand
AACGCCGTCTACGAGAACCAACGTCTCGACCACAACAAGAACGAAAACAACTGCGACGCCGCGGTCCATTGGACGCCTCCCTGTCGACAGGGGCGTACGCCGCCACGCCAGTAGATGTTGAGGCCGCGATGGATGATATCTTCGGTGCTCTTGAGATGAACGACGGAGATGAGGATGAGATGAATTTTTTGGATTTTTACAAGGACGGAGCAGGCGGAGACAAAATCAATGAAGATGATGAATCATCTGCCGCCGTCGCCTCTACTGCCATAAAGGACAACTCTCTTGGGAAGAAGAGAAAGCGTGTGGGTGGCAAGCCAGAGACCGAGGAAGCATACATCGCGTGGCTTGAGGCGCAGCAGGCGAAGAAGCGGGCTAGGCGACACGATATTGCCGGTGGAGACGAAGATGGCATCCTCGAACAGCTCGAGTCTTTGCGGAACGCGCAGATGGAAGTCGTGGCAAAGGAGGTGCAAGAAGGTGAAGATGACAGCGAGGATCCGCGCGCAAAGCAGCGACGGCGTGCACAGGCCGCGCTGAGGCATTACGTGATGGTTTACTCGCAGCTTCTTCGTGTGCGCATTAAGCTTCAACCATCCATCGCACGTGCGGTGGCATTTCCGCAGTATTATTCCCTCCCTGACTACTTAAATTCGGATGAGGCACAGATAAGGCAAGGCACGGAAGAAGTTGTGCGGCGCCTGCGGGAACTTATTGGGGTTTTTTATCATCTTACCTCAGATGACAAGCAAGTGAAGCAGAAAGAGGGTGTCCTATTGAGTTTCAAAGACATCAACACTTCTCACAGGCGTATGATGCGCGACGTTGACGCCTGTGTCGAGTATTGGGGGGCAAAACTTGTGCAACCTAACAGTGCGAAGCTTCGCACCGTATCACAGCCTTTACTGCAACAAATACACTCTGTGCTTAAGAGCAAGACGCGGCTGCGAACCAAAGTGCAGAAAAACAGATCGCATGTGACAATTTTGGGTCACCCTGAGCACTACAAAATGTCTCAAACTGCTGAAGGAAAGGCGGCACGTGCTCTGCACATTTCGGAGGGAGACATGGACGAGGAAATCTATGACGATGCCGAGTTTCTTCGTGAAGTGGTGAAGCGTGGTGGGGTGGCGAAGCTGGAGCAGCAGCTTCAGGAGATACAACGCAGTCTGAAATCAAACGACGTACCT
>NW_912154.1:0-1190 GCF_000209065.1 Trypanosoma cruzi | reverse complement strand
GTTTTCGAGTGGATGCTGCACCGCACGTTGTGGTCTAAATTTTTGTTTCGAATTATGAATGGTGGTGGTCAGAGGCACTCTCTGTCAATGTCTGTTTGCGTGTTCACACACTGGACGCCAAACAACCCTGAACCATCCGCTGCTTGGAGGAATGTCGCGAGATCTTGCCCACATGGGTGCTGCACTCGGCGGATCGTTTTCGAGCGGCTGCTGCACCGCACGTTGTGGTCTAAATTTTTGTTTCGAATTATGAATGGTGGTGGTCAGAGACACTCTCTTTCACTATCTGTTTGCGTGTTCACACACTGGACGCCAAACAACCCTGAACTATCCGCTGCTTGGAGGAATTTCGCGAGATCTTGCCCACAAGGGTGCTGCAGTCGGCGGATCGTTTTCGAGCGGCCGCTGCACCGCACGTTGTGGTCTAAATTTTTGTTTCGAATTATGAATGGTGGTGGTCAGAGGCACTCTCTGTCAATGTCTGTTTGCGTGTTCACACACTGGACACCAAACAACCCTGAACCATCCGCTGCTTGGAGGAGTTTCGCGAGATCTTGCCCACATGGGTGCTGCACTCGCCGGATCGTTTTCGAGCGGCCGCTGCACCGCACGTTGTGGTCTAAATTTTTGTTTCGAATTATGAATGGTGGTGGTCAGAGGCACTCTCTTTCCATGTCTGTTTGCGTGTTCACACACTGGACACCAAACAACCCCTGAACATCCGCTGCTTGGAGGAGTTTCGCGAGATCTTGCCCACATGGGTGCTGCACTCGGCGGATCGTTTTCGAGCGGCCGCTGCACCACACGCTGTGGTCTAAATTTTTGTTTCGAATTATGAATGGTGGTGGTCAGAGACACTCTCTTTCAATGTCTGTTTGCGTGTTCACACACTGGACGCCAAACAACCCTGAACTATCCGCTGCTTGGAGGAATTTCGCGAGATCTTGCCCACAGGGGTGCTGCACTCGCCGGATCGTTTTCGAGTGGCTGCTGCACCACACGCTGTGGTCTAAATTTTTGTTTCGAATTATGAATGGTGGTGGTCAGAGGCACTCTCTTTCAATGTCTGTTTGCGTGTTCACACACTGGACGCCAAACAACCCTGAACTATCCGCTGCTTGGAGGAGTTTCGCGAGATCTTGCCCACAGGGGTGCTGCACTCGCCGGATCGTTTTCGAGCGGCCGCTGCA
>NW_912153.1:0-1190 GCF_000209065.1 Trypanosoma cruzi | reverse complement strand
AGAATTTCGCGAGCTCTTGCCCACAAGGGTGCTGCACTCGGCGGATCGTTTTCGAGCGGCTGCTGCACCACACGCTGTGGTCTAAATTTTTGTTTTGAATTATGAATGGCGGGAGTCAGAGACACTCTCTTTCAATGTATGTTTGCGTGTTCACACACTGGACACCAAACAACCCTGAACTATCCGCTGCTTGGAGGAATTTCGCGAGCTCCTGCCCACAAGGGTGCTGCACTCGGCGGATCGTTTTCGAGCGGCTGCTGCACCACACGTTGTGGTCTATGTTTTTGTTTTGAATTATGAATGGCGGGAGTCAGAGACACTCTCTTTCAATGTATGTTTGCGTGTTCACACACTGGACACCAAACAACCCGGAACTATCCGCTGCTTGGAGGAATTTCGCGAGCTCCTGCCCACAAGGGTGCTGCACTCGGCGGATCGTTTTCGAGCGGCTGCTGCACCACACGCTGTGGTCTAAATTTTTGTTTTGAATTATGAATGGCGGGAGTCAGAGGCACTCTCTTTCAATGTATGTTTGCGTGTGCACACACTGGACACCAAACAACCCTGAATTATCCGCTGCTTGGAGGAATTTCGCGAGCTCTTGCCCACAAGGGTGCTGCAGTCGGCGGATCGTTTTCGAGCGGCTGCTGCACCACACGCTGTGGTCTAAATTTTTGTTTTGAATTATGAATGGCGGGAGTCAGAGACACTCTCTTTCAATGTATGTTTGCGTGTTCACACACTGGACACCAAACAACCCTGAATTATCCGCTGCTTGGAGGAATTTCGCGAGCTCTTGCCCACAAGGGTGCTGCAGTCGGCGGATCGTTTTCGAGCGGCTGCTGCACCACACGCTGTGGTCTAAATTTTTGTTTTGAATTATGAATGGCGGGAGTCAGAGACACTCTCTTTCAATGTTATGTTTGCGTGTTCACACACTGGACACCAAACAACCCTGAACTATCCGCTGCTTGGAGGAATTTCGCGAGCTCCTGCCCACAATGGTGCTGCACTCGGCGGATCGTTTTCGAGCGGCTGCTGCACCACACGCTGTGGTCTAAATTTTTGTCTTGAATTATGAATGGCGGGAGTCAGAGACACTCTCTTTCAATGTATGTTTGCGTGTGCACACACTGGACACCAAACAACCCTGAATTATCCGCTTCTTGGAGGAGTTTCGCGAGCTCTTG
>NW_912152.1:0-1190 GCF_000209065.1 Trypanosoma cruzi | reverse complement strand
GAATGGGGGGAGAGTGAGGGTTTTATGGAAAAGAATGTATGCTGGTTGTTTGAACGAATTTACATCTTCTTTTTTACCCTTCCTTTTTTTTTTTTTTTTTTTTTATTTATTTATTCTTTTTGGGTTTAATGGCTTGTTGTTAGCTTAATAATACACATACATACACACAAAAGGGAAGAAAGAGGGAAAGAATCATCAGGAGGAGGAGAGTACCCACATTTTGAAATTTTAAGAAAGAAAGAAAGACAGAAAGAAAGAAAAAATATATAAACACACACATTTATATTTTATACGTCGGCGCTGAAATGTTACGGCGTTTTGGACACGGCAATTGGGTGACAACAGCAGCATTGGCAGCAACTGCAAGCAACATTTTTTCTCGACAAACGTATGATTTGCGCTTGAAATCGTCGACTGCGAATCCAGTGGCTTCTGAAAAAAGGGTACCACCGATGAAACCATCTGTCTCTGCCCATGATTTTAAAGGTTCCATTTTAAAGAACCGTATTTGGGAGACGCATCCAGCGGGTGAACATGTCACCGTGTATGTTGACTCTGGTGTCTACGCTTGGATCGTTATGGACCGTGCTGGCTCCAGTGCCAACGCACTGGGTGAAGCCTTTGTGGGTTGTATGCAAAAGGCACTGGATATTGTGGAAAAGCTTGTATCTGACAAAAAGGCTTGTGTTGCCATTATAGCAAGTGCCAAGTCTAATTTTTGTGTGGGTGCGGACTTGGATCAATTATACCCACTTACAGAAAAAAAGATGGCGGCGGAGGCAACCCGTATGGGTCACGAACTTTTTGACCGTATTGAGAAGGAGCCCTTTCCAGTTGTGGCGGCCATTAATGGTCTTGCCCTGGGTGGTGGATTTGAATTAGCACTGGCTTGTCATCATCGATTGCTGGCTTCCGATGGGTCGGTGGGATTGCCGGAGTGCTTACTGGGTGTGCTTCCTGGCGCAGGTGGCACCGTACGTCTGCAGCGTCTTACTGGGTTAATGACGGCGGTGGAGTGGATCATGACAAGTGCAGCTGCGAAGGCACACAAGGCAAAGAAGGCGGGTGCAGTGAATGTGGTGATTCCAGCGGAAGACCGTTGGAATGGGGAGGATCGCTTCTTTAATCAAGTACGGCGATGGGTTGGTGGTTTGGTGGATAAACCGCTAAAGCCGTCACGGGGCAAAAAC
>NW_912151.1:0-1190 GCF_000209065.1 Trypanosoma cruzi | reverse complement strand
ACTCAATCTTGAAATTTTTTACAAAATAATATCGATCTCCCAAATCCGATGAGTATCGATGCCCTCTCTGTCCAATATCTTTTAATATCCGCAATGATATTTTCTTTCCTTAAAAATACGAGAAACCTGGTCACAGATAGACCCTCAAAAATTTTTATTTTTCCAAAACAGGTATTTACCTCAACCTCTTCGATTGTTTATTGATTACCAACAACGATCTCCGACAACCAATACTCGTCACTGCCTATTTCTTCTTGTTGTTGTGAACTACGAAAAGAGGGTAGTTCGTTTCCCTAAATCTTATTATAAGAGTATTCAAAGAGCTCGACAAAGTATTAGTGTTTCTAACAAATTGATCCGTTTTACCGCTATGAGTATCTCTTTGTGCCTAATGAACTGTATGTTAGTTCTGCTAATTTTGCTTCTGTTGATTTTGTTTTTCCTTTTTCTTTTTTTCTTATTTACAATAGTTTTATTGTCAAGCACCAAACACGTACGCCGATCTCAGCTGAGTAAAAGGAGCTCTTGTATCCTTTTATATTACGTATTTAGAGTCCGACCACAAAAATTGTTATCAAGTAGGGTGATACAGCGTCAAAAATAAAACAAATCACTATATATAGATATATATGAATATTATTATTTTTTTTTTTTTTTTTCAGATTTTTCAGATTTTTTGAAAACGATGATAAAGTCAAAAAAATTTCTTTTGCCAAGTAGGTTTTGCACTCGCGTCAAAATAACACTAGTCAAATGACAAAAAAATTTTTTTTTTTTTTTTTTTTTGAAAAAATGACTAAGACAAAAAAAAAAGTTTTGCTCAAGTAGGTTTCGAAACGGCGTCGGATCAGCACCGGCTTATAGGTTAAAGGTTTTCCGACGTCTTTCTTGAAACCTAAAAAATAAATCAAAAAAATGACTAAGACAAAATTGGAAAAGTTTATCACGAACAGGTTTTGAAACAGAACCTGTGTCAATAATTATCACAAACAGGATTTGAAACAGAAACTGTTTCAATAATAGCGTTAGTTGAAAGGAGTTGTGTTCCACAACGGCTTTCAATTTTGATGAGGGGTCCTTCGCGGCACTTGGGACCGTGTACAAAAAACCCCCCCCCCCCTCCCAGGCCACACTGGGGAGGGGTCAGGGTCCGGGACGTCGGCCCCGGGATAGCGCCGTGACGGCGTCAG
>NW_912150.1:0-1190 GCF_000209065.1 Trypanosoma cruzi | reverse complement strand
GCGGACTCGGCCTGTTCCATTTCGTGTGTCCATATCTTTTTGGGGTGTCACGGCTGCCGCGCGGGATATGGCGCTCAGCTGCTCGTAAGATGCCTCCGCGACGATCCAACCATGTGGACGCGGTGGCAAGGAGGGTTTCACACAACGATGTAAAAAAGCAGGCCAACCCGCTTTACGCAGGGCAAAGGTGGCTTTCTTCCGTCAAGGCAGCGTGTTTGCTAGTCGTGGAGTCCCATCGTCAATCTCTACCGAGTAAGATATTCAGCAGTGGTCCGAGTCCATGTAAGGGGCGAATGTCCAGTGGGAGATGCGTAGGGCGCAATACGCAGTCACGTCAGGGGACGAGGCATTACGATGTGTGATCCGTGTTGCCTGTGTCGGGTAATTTGCCAGCCCAAAATCCATATCAATTAGAACAGCGGCGAAATTATCGCCTCCAGTCCTTGATGGTGTATATGACTGTCCCAGAGTTCACGATGCAAATTCAGGTCACCCGCGATAATCTCTTCGGGCCCAAGCGACAAACGATATTGATAAATGCGGATTATTGACCAATTGCTGTGGGAGGGTTGTAGAGATTCGCCACGCAAATGCTGCGACAGCCCGGCGGAAATACACGGACAGCAATGGTCTCCAGGAGGTCAGTGCCAGGGAGCGACAGGCGCTCGCACGGTAGAGAGTGGCGCACCAGAACGGCAGCGCCACCACCGCGCCCAGTGAGGCCTGGAGGCAGTCATTATGGCCAGATAATTTCGTCGCCACGTCACCACGGTTACTTATTTCCTGCAGAAGAACGATGTCAGGTGGACGCTGCTCCAATCGCGCCGCAAATGCAATCTTTTTCACGGACGAGAGGCCTGCAATGTTGAGCCGCCAAATATTGATGTGGCCATCCTCCTCGGTGGCAGGGTTCTTGTGAACGTCACCGCCACGGGCGATATCAACGGAGTGACCGCTGCGAAACGGTCGTGCAGTTCTGACCGACAGTCTGCAGGCAGACCGCCTCACCTCCCCGCACCGGGCATGGCGTGGAACCTTCTCGGGGAGTGAAGTCACCTTGGTCTCCGTCGTGCTCGCAGCAACGCCCTGCTGCGGAGTTCCTATACACAACAAAGCCCAACACCGCGACAAGGTGAAACGTCATCGCTGGGGACCGTGGATACTAGCAACGGGTGGCGGTGTCGACGTTC
>NW_912149.1:0-1190 GCF_000209065.1 Trypanosoma cruzi | reverse complement strand
ATTTCTTTTTTTTTTTTTTTTTTTTTTTTTTTTTTTGACTTGTAGTTGTTGTACCTCAGCTTTAAAGGGATGAAAAAGCTAGGGCTTGTTTTAGATGCGGCGGCTGTGGAGAAATCTCAGCGGGACCTCCAGTCCTACCAGATAAAAAACAATAATTCGCTTCAGCTTCGAGCATTTTTGCTGAATGAGTCTGGGATGTTTACTAAAGATGGGAGAAAGTTGCCTGGAAGTGTAACAAAGGAAGTTATTGATGATACCTCCAAGAGGATAATTGGCCGAGGTGCAAGTGGAGCGGTTTACTTTGCGAAACTAAAGGACGGAGGCCCTGTGGCCCTGAAACACATACCTATTACTTCTAAGCCACATCGAGATGAAGTGGACCGAGAGCTGTCATTCTTTAGTTCTCAATCAAATTCTCCTTTTGTAATGAAGAACTTAGGAGCCTTTTGGGATTCCGAGGAAGCTGCCATTGTCATACCCATGGAGTGGATGGCGTACACCCTAAAAGATTTGAGTTGTTTCTGGGAGGGCATAGAAGAAACTATGTTGCGTGACATTTTTTTTCAAGTTGTGTCGGGCCTGGTTTACCTCCATGATACAAAGCGTGTGATTCATAGGGATTTGAAACCGAGCAATCTGCTTATTCGGGATGATGGATATGTCAAAATTGGAGACTTTGGGGTGTCAAAGCTTGTTCACACTCTTGATGTTTCCTCAACCTATGTCGGGACAATGTATTTTATGGCCCCAGAACGACTCGAACAAGGCGCTTACGGATTTAACAGTGATGTGTGGTCCCTTGGGTTAACAGTGTTGTCTACAATAACGGGGAAGAATCCGTGGGCTCCTCCAGAAGAAATGAACATATTTCAGTTGTTAGGTAGAATTGCGGGAGATACGACACCAACATTGCCAGAGAAGCCCGCTTACTCGGAGGAAGCTCGGGACTTTGTGAAGAAATGCTTGGTTCGAGATCCTCAGGAGCGACCGTCCACCGCAGAACTTTTGAAGCATCCATTCTTTAAAGGTTGTACAGAGGCATCCGCCGTAGCTAACGTGAAACAGGGAGTCGATTACATGACGCGCCTAATCAACAGTGACGCGAAGAAAAAGGAGCTTTTGAAACGATCTCCAGAAGACGTTACAAAGGAGGTAAAAGGCAAACTAGATAGGTTAGGTGATTTGTAGTA
>NW_912148.1:0-1190 GCF_000209065.1 Trypanosoma cruzi | reverse complement strand
CGCTTTTCGCTGGTAAGTGCTGCAATAGATGCTTTTATTTCCTCCTCCGTCGCTGTGACACATGGTTCCTCACCGTTTATTGCGGTGGAAATAAAAACCATGTGAGTGGACTCCCACGCACCTTCGCTCCCATTTATTGCTGCACGGAAGGGCATGTGTGTTTGGTGGTGCCTCGACCATATATTTTGTGGGTGCACATTCCCCTGCAGGCTGAGGGCGGGGCGACGCTCTGCCGCGGTGCACCTTCCCCGCATGCCGCCCACCGTGATTCGTCATGCATCACCCCTCACACATTCCGTGGTGCCACACCGCTGATATTATTGCAGCCGCTGTGATTCCGCGTAATTCACGCATTTCATTGTGCCACAATGCATCCGCTCGTGTGGCTGCCGCATCCAAACAGCGGTGCCCAACACCGTGAGCGGCAGTCCACATCCTTGCATGTCCCAACGCAGTGGTGTTTGACCGTCAGCCAGGCGCCAGACAACACGAAAGTCTTGTGCTGGCAGTACAACACACGGAGCTGCAGTGAATGACTCGGGCGGCGACGCATCTATTTGTCGCAAAGCAGCGAAAAGGAGTCGGGCAAAATAATGCCGGCTGCATTCACGACACCATGTCCACAGCCAAAGCATGCGACATGATGTGCGTTTCACTGGTGCTGTGAAATGCCCGCAGACGACGTCACTAGTGGACGCACACCACCCATGATCAGCGGACAGACAATAATCGGCATGAGAGGCCACAAAAGGCAGCAACGACGCCAGCAGCAGGAGCAGCTCTCTCTCTCCCTGTTGCCTCCGAGAAGCAAATATTCCACCAGCCACAGCTGACTGTGCCATCGTGACACTCCATGCACGTCGTGGCTGCGTCAACACATCCTGCTCCCTGCAGCGCCTCAAAAGATGCCTCACTCCGTCCACTAAGTGCATCGGTGTGGGCCGTGCCCGGGCTGCTCGTGAGGACCACAACGATGTGAGGGTCACCGAGTCGCAGCATGTTTGTTGTGACGCTGTTGCATGGCACCTGCACACACACACGCAGCGCCTGCGTCCTTCCCTGTTGTGTTCGCCCTCCGCCGGAGTGGCCACACACACGGGCAGCAGCAAATCATTTCACCCTCGACGATCCAAAATCAGCACCGACATCCCTCGCCCACGCAAGATCTCAGTTGGCAACACGGGGCCTCC
>NW_912147.1:0-1190 GCF_000209065.1 Trypanosoma cruzi | reverse complement strand
AGAAGGGACTGACTGTCTGTACCACAAAGCAGGTTTTTTTTGCCTGTGCTGGATACGGTGGACACTCAGCCTTTCCATGGCCGGGAGCAGTGCACGGGATTCTGTCGTGCGGCTGCATGGGCGTGTGCTGCCGTTGGTACTGACCTTCTCTATTATCTCCGATGAACGCAGGGATGAGAGCAGTATGCCAATCCCGGCTGACGTGGGAATGCCGACACCGCCATCCGTTGCGAGTATCCACGGTCCCCAGCGATGAAGTTGCACCTTGTCGCGGTGCTGGGCTTTGTTTGCGTATAGGAACTCCGCAGCGGTGCGTTGCTGCGAGCACGACGGAGACTAAGGTGACTTCACCCCCGAGAAGGTTCCACGCCATGCCCGGTGGGGAGGGTGAGGCGGTCTGCCTGCAGACTGTCGGACAGAACTGCACGACCGTTTCGCAGCGGCCACTCCGTTGATATCACCCGTGGCGGTGACGTTCACAAGAACCCTGGCCCGAGGAGGATGGCTACATCCATATTTGGCGGCTTAACATTGCAGGCCTCTCGTCCGTGAAAAAGATTGCATTTGCGGCGCGATGGGAGCAGCGTCCACCTGACACCGTTCTTCTCCAGGAAATAAGTAACCGTGGTGACGTGGCGGCGAAATTATGTGGCTGTAATGACTACCTTCAGGCCCGCACTCGGCGCGGTGGTGGCGTTGCTGTTCTGGTGCGCCACTCTCTGCTGTGCGAGCGCCCGTCGCTCCCTGGCACTGACCTTCTGCAGACCATTGCTGTCCGTGTATTTCCGCCGGGCTGTCGCAGCATTTGCGTGGTGAATCTCTACAACCCTCCCACAGCAATTGGTCAATAATCCGCATTTATCAATATCGTTTGTCGCTTGTGCCCGAAGAGACTATTGCGGGTGACCTGAATTTACATCGTGAACTCTGGGACAGTCATATATACCATCAAGGACTGGAGGCGATGATTTCGCCGCTGTTCTAATTGATATGGATTGTGGGCTGGCAAATGACCCGACGCAGGCAACACGGATCACACATCGTAATGCCTCGTCCCCTGACGTGGCTGCGTATTGCGCCCTACGCATCTCCCACTGGACATTTGCCCCTTACATGGATTCGGACCACTGCTGAATATCTTTACTTGGTAGAGATGGACGATGGCACTCCACGACTAGCAACACGCTGCC